>NC_091999.1:13307717-13607717 GCF_044704955.1 Pristiophorus japonicus | reverse complement strand
GTGTTTGTGTTAATCACCAGATCCGTGTGTGTGTGCATAAATCACCAGGTCAGTGTGTATGTAAATCCCCGGTCAGTTTGCGTGTGTGTAAATTACCAGGTGAGTGTGTGCGATTAATTCACCAGGAAAGTCTATGTGCGTGCAAATCACTCGGTCAGTGAGTGAGTGTAAATCATCAGGTCAGTGTGTGTGTGTAAATCACCAGATCAGTGTCTGTATAAATCACCAGGTTAATGTGTGTGTGTAAATCACCAGGTCAGTGTGTGTGTATATTACCAGGTCAGTGTGTATGTAAATCACCAGGTCAGTGTGTGTGTGTGTAAATCACCAGTTTAGTGTGTGTCTCTGTCTGTACATCACCAGGTCAGTGCATGTGTAAATCACCAGGTCAGTGTATGTGTGCATAAATCACCAGGTCAGTGTGTGTGTATATTACCAGGTCAGTGTGTATGTAAATCACCAGGTCAGTGTGTGTGTGTGTGTGTGTGTGTAAATCACCAGTTTAGTGTGTGTCTCTGTCTGTACATCACCAGGTCAGTGCATGTGTAAATCACCAGGTCAGTGTATGTGTGCATATCACCAGATCAGTGTGTGTGTAAATCACCAGGTCAGTGTGTGTGTAAATCACCAGGTCAGTGTGTGTGTGTGTACATCACCAGGTCAGTGTGTGTGTGTACATCACCAGGTCAGTGTGTGTGTGTAAATCACCAGGTCAGTGTGTGTGTGTAAATCACCAGGTCAGTGTGTGTGTGTAAATCACCAGGTCAGTGTGTGTGTGTAAATCACCAGGTCAGTGTGTGTAAATCACCAGGTCAGTGTGTGTGTGTGTGTGCGTGTGTTCATCACCAGGTCCGTGTGTGTGTGCATAAATCACCAGGTCAGTGTATCTTTAAATCACCACGCCACTGTGTGTGTGTAAATCACCAGGTCTGTGTGTGTGTGTGTGTAAATCACGAGATCAATGTGTGTCTAAATGAATCACCAGGTCAGTGTGCGTGTGTGTGTGTCTCGGTTAGGTTGTGTGTGTGTGTGTGTCTCGGTTAGGTTGTGTGTGGGGGGGGTTCTCGGTTAGGTTGTGTGTATGGGGGGGTCTCGGTTCGGTTGTGTGTGGGGGGTCTCGGTTAGGTTGTGTGTGTGGGGTAATCGTGGTTAGGTTGTGTGCGTGGGGGTTTCTCGGTTAGGTTGTGTGTGGGGGGGTCTCGGTTAGGTTGAATGGGGGGAGATGGTCATGTTTAGTTTGTGTGTGTGGGGGTGGTGTCACGGTTAGGTAGTCTGTGTGGGGGAGGCCTCGGTTAGGTTGTGTGTGTGTGGGGGGGGTCTCGGTTAGGTTGTGTGTGTGGGGGGGTCTCGGTTAGGTTTTGTGTGTGTGTGGGGGGGGGTCTCGGTTAGGTTGTGTGTGTGGGGAGGCCTCGGTTAGGTTGTGTGTGTGGGGAGGCCTCGGTTAGGTTGTGTGTGTGTGGGGGAATCTCGGTTAGGTTGTGTGTGTGAGGGGGGGGGGTCTCGGTTAGGTTGTGTGTGTGGAGCGGGGGTCACGTGTGTGGGGGAGGCTCGGTTAGGTTGTGTGTGTGGGGGGGGGTCTCGGTTAGGTTGTGTATGGGGGGGGATCTCGGTTAGGTTGTGTGTGTGGGGGGTGGGTGTGTAACAGTTAGTTACAGATATAACATCAGTTCTACACTCACTGGTTCCCCTCCCCTGAAGGTGCTGACTCTGGCTGGGTTCAGTTCTACTCACTGGTTCCCCTCCCCTGAAGGTACTGACTCTGGCTCTGCTCAGTTCCAGACACCGACATCATTCACTTTATTCCTGTACGAAGATGGCCGCGGAAAATGGCGGAGCGCTGAACCTGCCTTCCTGTACCAAGATGGCCGCCGTTAGCCTGGGGCTGTGACGGGAGAAAGCCCTGAAGCTGCAACCGCCGATATTCCGGTTATTATTCCGGGCTTGCGGCGGGCACCGGTTGTTTATGAAGCCTGCCCGGCTCCCCGCTGGTACATTATTCCGCTCCGTCCCACTGAAAAGGGCACTTCTGAGGAGCCTGTCTAAAACATGTCTTCTCCGCCATTACACGCACCGCGCATGCTCCAAACACAGCCAGGGCCCGCGCCTGCGTACTGAGCTCCTGCAGTCTGGGTGCGGCACATTCTCCATCACGGGGCATGCTGGGTACAGAAGACCATGAGAAATAGGAGCAGGAGTGGGCCACTCGGACTCCTCCACCCCCTCGAGCCTGCTCCCCATTCAATAACATTTGACTGGACAGTCTAGGGGGAACTTTACTCTGTACCTGTTCTGCAGTGTTTGATGGGACAGCGTACAGGGAGATTAACTCTGTATCTAACCAATGCAGTACCTAACCTGGGAGCGTTTGGGACAGGTTGGAGAGAGATTAAATCTTTAGGTAACCCGTCCTGTATCTTCCCAGGGTTTGTTGGTAAAGTAAAGACGGAGAAATTACTCTCTATTTATACCATTCTGTTCCTGCCGTGGAGTGTTTCGGGAAGATATACACCGTGTCTATCCTGTGCTGTACTGGTCCTGGCACTGTTTGATGGGACAATGCTGAGGGGGCTTTACTCTTCATCTAACCTGTGCTGTGCATGCGCTGGGAATGTCTGGTGGGACAGTGCAGAGGGATCCTCACTGTGTATTTAACCTGTGCTGTCCTGCCCTGGGAGTGTTTAATGGGTCAGACTTCAGGGAGCTTTAAATTGTGATGAACCCTTGCTGTACCTGCCCTGGGATTCTTTAGGACAGTGCAGAAGGAGCTTTACTCTGTATATAACCCGTACTGTACCTGCCCTGGGACTGTGTAGAGAGAGATTTACTCTGTGTTTAAACTGTGCTGTACTTCACCTTAGTGTTTGATGCAGGAGAGTAGAGGGAACTTTACTTGGTAACTACCATCTTTTGTACCTGCCCTGTGAGTGTTTGATGTGTCAGTGCAGAGGGAGCTTTAGTCTGTGTCTAACATATGTTGTACTTGCGCTGGGAGTGTTTATGGGGACAGTGCAGAGGGAGCTTTATTTGGTATCTAACCCGCGCTGTACCTGCCCTGGGAGTATTTGTTGGGACTCTCCAGATCAGTGTGTGTGTGTAATTCACTGGGTCAGTGTATGTGTAAATCGCCAAATCAGTGTGTGTGTAAATCACGAGGTCAGCGTGTGTGTGTGTAAATCAACAGGTCAGTGTCTGCGTGTAAATCACCAAGCCAGTGTGTGTGTGTGTACATCACCAGATCAGTGTGTGTGTGTGTGTACATTACCAGATCAGTGTGTGTATAAATCACCAGGTCAGTGTGTGTGTGTTTAAATCACCAGGTCAAATGTAATTCTGTAAATCACCAGGTGAGTGTGTGTGTAAATATCCGTGTCAGTGAGTGTGTAACTCACCAAATCAGTGTGTGTGTGTAATTCACTGGGTCAGTACATGTGTAAATCGCCAAATCAGTGTGTGTGTAAATCACGAGGTCAGCGTGTGTATGTGTAAATCACCAGGTCAGTGTATGCGTGTAAATCACCAAGCCAGTGTGTGTGTGTACATCACCAGATCAGTGTGTGTGTGTGTGTGTACATTACCAGATCAGTGTGTGTATAAATCACCAGGTCAGTGTGTGTGTGTTTAAATCACCAGGTCAAATGTAATTCTGTAAATCACCAGGTGAGTGTGTGTGTAAATATCCGTGTCAGTGAGTGTGTAACTCACCAAATCAGTGTGTGTGTGTAATTCACTGGGTCAGTACATGTGTAAATCGCCAAATCAGTGTGTGTGTAAATCACGAGGTCAGCGTGTGTATGTGTAAATCACCAGGTCAGTGTATGCGTGTAAATCACCAAGCCAGTGTGTGTGTGTACATTACCAGATCAGTGTGTGTATAAATCACCAGGTCAGTGTGTGTGTAAATCACCAGGTCTGTGTGTGTGCAAATCACCAGGTCTGTGTGTGTGCAAATCACCAGGTCTGTGTGTGTGTAAATCACCAGGTCAGTGTGTGTGTGTAAATCACCAGCTCAGTGTGTGTGTGCATTTAAATCACCAGGTCAGTGTGTGTGTGCAACTCACCAGGTCAGAGAGTGTGTGTAAATCACCATGTCAGCGTGTGTGTGTAGATAACTATGTCAGCGTGTGTGTGTAGATCAGCAGTCAGTGTATGTGTGTAAATCACCAGGTCAGTGTGCGTGTGTAAATCACCAGGTCAGTGTGTGTGTGTGTCTGTAAATCATCAGTTCGGTGGGTGTGTAAATCACCAGGTCAGTGTGCATGTGTGAATCACCAGGTCAGTGTGTATGTGGAAATCACCAGGTCAGTGTGTGTGTAAGTCACAAGTTCAGTGTGTGTATGTGTAAATCACCAGGTCAGTGTGTGTGTATAAATCACCAGGTCAGTGTGTGTGTGCAAATCACCATTTCAGTGTGTGTGTGTGTGTACATCATCTGATCAGTGCGCATGTAAATCTCCAGGTCAGTGTGTGCGTGTAAATGACCAGGTCAGTGTGTGTATGTGTAAATCACCAGATCAGTGTGTGTGTGTGTGTGTACATCACCAGATCAGTGTGTGTGTGTAAATCAGTGGGTCAGTGTGTGCGTAAATCACCAGGTCAGAGTGTGTGTGTTTAAATCACCAGGTCAGTGTGTGTGTGTGCAATTCACCAGGTTAGTGTGTGTGCGTGTAAATGACCAGGTCAGTGTGTGTGTGTGTTAATCACGAGCTCAGTGTGTGTGTAAATCCCCAGGTCAGTGTGCGCGTGTGTAAATCACCAGATCAGTGTGTGTGTGTATAAATCACCAGGTCAGTGTGTCTGCGTATAAATCACCAGGTCAGTGTGTCTGCGTGTAAATCACCAGGTCAGTGTGTCTGTGTGTAAATCACCAGATCAGTGTGTGTGTGTGCAATTCACCAGGTTAGTGTGTGTGCGTGTAAATGACCAGGTCAGTGTGTGTGTGTGTTAATCACCAGCTCAGTGTGTGTGTAAATCCCCAGGTCAGTGTGCGCGTGTGTAAACCACCAGGTTAGTGTGTGTATGTGTCTGTAAATCACCAGGTCAGTGTATATGTGTATTATATTACCAGGTCAGTGTGTGTGTAAATCACCAGGTCAGTGTGTGTGTGTGTAAATCACCAGGTCAGTGTGTGTGTGTAAATCACCATGTCAGTGTGTATATAAATCCGCTGGTCAGTTTGCGCTTTTGTAAATCACCAGGTCAGTGTGTGTGATTGAATCACCAGGAAAGTCTATGTGCGTGCAAATCACTAGGTCAGTGTGTGTGTAAATCATCAGGTCAGTGTGTGTGTGTAAATCATCAGGTCAGTGTGTGTGTGTAAATCACCAGATCAGTGTGTGTGTGTGTAAATCACCAGGTCAGTGTGTGTGTGTGTGTAAATCACCAGGTTAGTGTGTGTCTGTATCTGTACATCACCAGGTCAGTGTGTGTGTGTAAATCTCCATGTCAGTGTGTATGTAAATCCCCTGGTCAGTTTGCGCGTGTGTAAATCACCAGATCAGTGTGTGTATAAATCACTAGGTCAGTGTGTGTGTGTAAATCACCAGGTCAGTGTGTGTGTGTATATAAATTACTGGTCAGTGGTATGTGTGTGTAAATCACCACGTCAATGTTTGTGTTAATCGGCAGGTCAGTGTGCGCATGTAAATCACAATGTCAGTGTGTGTGTGTAAATCACCAGGTCAGTGTGTGTGTGTGTGTGTGTAAATCACCAGGTTAGTGTGTGTCTCTGTCTGTATATCACCAGGTCAGTGCATGTGTAAATCACCAGGTCAGTGTATGTGTGCATATCACCAGATCAGTGTGTGTGTAAATCACCAGGTCAGTGTGTGTGTGTACATCACCAGGTCAGTGTGTGTGTGTAAATCACCAGGCCAGTGTGTCTGTGTGTGTCTGTGTAAATCACCAGGTTAGTGTGTGTCTGTGTCTATACATCACCAGGTCAGTTCGTGTGTAAATCACCAGGTCAGTGTATGTGTGTACATCACCAGGTCAGTGTATGTGTATATCACCAGGTCTGTGTGTGTGTGTGTGTAATTCACCAGGTTAGTGTGTGTGTGTGTGCAAATCCCCAGGTCAGTGTGCGTGTGTGTAAATCAGCAGGTGAGTGTGTGTGTGCAAGTCACCAGGTCAGTGTGTGTGTGTGTAAACCACAAGGTCAGTGTGCGTATGTGTGTAAATCACCAGGTCAGTGTGTGTGTATATCACCAGGTGTGTGTGTCTGTGTAAATCATCAGGTTAGTGTGTGTCTGTGTCTATATATCACCAGGTAAGTTCGTGTGTGCATCACCAGGTCAGTGTGTGTGTGTACATCACCAGGTCATTGTGAGTCTGTGTGTGTGATTAAATCACCAGGAAAGTCTATGTGCGTGCAAATCACTAGGTCAGTGTGTGTGTGTACATCACCAGGTCAGTGTGTGTGTGTACATCACCAGGTCAGTGCATGTGTACATCACCAGGTCAGTGCATGTGTACATTACCAGGTCAGTGCATGTGTAAATCACCAGGTCAGTGTATGTGTGCATATCACCAGATCAGTGTGTGTGTAAATCACCAGGTCAGTGTGTGTGTGTACATCACCAGGTCAGTGCGTGTGTAAATCACCAGATCAGTGTGTGTGTGTATATCACCAGGTGTGTGTGTCTGTGTAAATCACCAGGTTAGTGTGTGTCTGTGTCTATACATCACCAGGTCAGTGTGTGTGTAAAACACCAGGTCAGTGTATGTGTGTACATCACCAGGTCAGTGTATGTGTGTACATCACCAGGTCAGTGTGTGTGTATATCACCAGGTCTGTGTGTGTGTGTGTGTCTGTAAATCACCAGGTCAGTGCATGTGTAAATCACCAGGTCAGTGTGTTTGTATATATCACCGTGTGTGTGTGTGTGTGTATAAATTACCGGTCAGTGGTATGTGTGTGTAAATCACCACGTCAATGTTTGTGTTAATCGGCAGGTCAGTGTGCGCATGTAAATCACCATGTCAGTGTGTGTGTGGAAATGACCAGGTCAGTGTGTGTGTGTGTGTGTGTGTAAATCACCAGTTCAGTGTGTGTGTAAATGACCAGGCACTTTGTGTGTGTGTGTAAATCACCAGGTCAGTGTGTGTAAATCACCAGGTCAGTGTGTGTATATGTTAATCACCAGGTCCGTGTGTGTTAATCACCAGGTCCGTGTGTGTGTGCATAAATCCCCAGGTCAGTGTGTGAGTAAATCGCCAGGTCAGTGTGTGTGTAAATCACCAGGTCAGTGTGTGTGTGTGTGTCTGTAAATCACCAGGTCAGTGTGTGTGTAAATCACCAGGTTAGTGTATGTCTCTGTCTGTACATCACCAGGTCAGTGTGTGTGTAAATCACCAGGTCAGTTCGTGTGTGTACATCACCAGGTCAGTGTGTGTGTGTAAATCACCAGGTCAGTGTGTCTGTGTGTGTCTGTGTAAATCACCAGGTCAGTGTGTGTCTGTGTCTCTACATCACCAGGTCAGTGTGTGTGTAAATCACCAGGTCAGTGTGTGTGTGTAAATCACCATGTCAGTGTGTATATAAATCCGCTGGTCAGTTTGCGCGTGTGTAAATCACCAGGTCAGTGTGTGTGATTGAATCACCAGGAAAGTCTATGTGCGTGCAAATCACTAGGTCAGTATGTGTGTGTAAATCATCAGGTCAGTGTGTGTGTGTAAATCACCAGATCAGTGTGTGTGTGTGTAAATCACCAGGTCAGTGTATGTGTGTGTAAATCACCAGGTTAGTGTGTGTCTGTATCTGTACATCACCAGGTCAGTCCGTGTGTAAATCACCAGGTCAGTGTGTGTGTGTAAATCACCATGTCAGTGTGTATGTAAATCCCCTGGTCAGTTTGCGCATGTGTAAATCACCAGATCAGTGTGTGTATAAATCACTAGGTCAGTGTGTGTGTGTAAATCACCAGGTCAGTGTGTGTGTGTGTGTGTGTGTGTGTGTAAATCACCAGGTTAGTGTGTGTCTCTGTCTGTATATCACCAGGTCAGTGCATGTGTAAATCACCAGGTCAGTGTATGTGTGCATATCACCAGATCAGTGTGTGTGTGTAAATCACCAGGCCAGTGTGTCTGTGTGTGTCTGTGTAAATCACCAGGTTAGTGTGTGTCTGTGTCTATACATCACCAGGTCAGTTCGTGTGTAAATCACCAGGTCAGTGTATGTGTGTACATCACCAGGTCAGTGTGTGTGTATATCACCAGGTCTGTGTGTGTGTGTGTGTAATTCACCAGGTTAGTGTGTGTGTGTGTAAATGACCAGGTCAGTGTGTGTGTGTGTAAATCACCAGCTCACTGTGTGTGCAAATCCCCAGGTCAGTGTGCGTGTGTGTAAATCAGCAGGTGAGTGTGTGTGTGCAAGTCACCAGGTCAGTGTGTGTGTGTGTAAATCACCAGGTCAGTGTGTGTGTGTGTCTGTGTAAATCACCAGGTTAGTGTGTGTCTGTGTCTATACATCACCAGGTCAGTTCGTGTGTAAATCACCAGGTCAGTGTATGTGTGTACATCACCAGGTCTGTGTGTGTGTGTGTGTAATTCACCAGGTTAGTGTGTGTGTGTGTAAATGACCAGGTCAGTGTGTGTGTGTGTAAATCACCAGCTCAGTGTGTGTGCAAATCCCCAGGTCAGTGTGCGTGTGTGTAAATCAGCAGGTGAGTGTGTGTGTGCAAGTCACCAGGTCAGTGTGTGTGTGTGTAAATCACAAGGTCAGTGTGCGTATGTGTGTAAATCACCAGGTCAGTGTGTGTGTATATCACCAGGTGTGTGTGTCTGTGTAAATCATCAGGTTAGTGTGTGTCTGTGTCTATATATCACCAGGTCAGTTCGTGTGTGCATCACCAGGTCAGTGTGTGTGTGTACATCACCAGGTCATTGTGAGTCTGAGTGTGTGATTAAATCACCAGGAAAGTCTATGTGCGTGCAAATCACTAGGTCAGTGTGTGTGTGTACATCACCAGGTCAGTGCATGTGTACATCACCAGGTCAGTGCATGTGTACATCACCAGGTCAGTGCATGTGTAAATCACCAGGTCAGTGCATGTGTACATCACCAGGTCAGTGCATGTGTACATCACCAGGTCAGTGCATGTGTAAATCACCAGGTCAGTGTGTGTGTAAATCACCAGGTCAGTGTATGTGTGTACATCACCAGGTCAGTGTGTGTGTATATCACCAGGTCTGTGTGTGTGTGTGTCTGTAAATCACCAGGTCAGTGCATGTGTAATTCACCAGGTCAGTGTGTTTGTATATATCACCAGGTGTGTGTGTGTGTGTGTGTGATTAAATCACCAGGAAAGTCCATGTGCGTGCAAATCACTAGGTCAGTGTGTGTGTGTAAATCACCATGTCAGTGTCTCTGTGTGTGTCTGTGTACATCACCAGGTCAGTGCATGTGTACATCACCAGGTCAGTGCATGTGTACATCACCAGGTCAGTGCATGTGTACATCAACAGGTCAGTGCATGTGTACATCACCAGGTCAGTGCATGTGTACATCACCAGGTCAGTGCATGTGTACATCACCACGTCAGTGCATGTGTAAATCACCAGGTCAGTGCGTGTGTGTGTAAATTACCAGGTTAGTGTGTGTCTGTGTCTATACATCACCAGGTCAGTTCGTGTGTACATCACCAGGTCAGTGCATGTGCAAATCAACAGGTCAGTGTGTGTGTGTTTAAATCACCAAGTCAGTGTGTGTGTGTATAAATCACCAGGTCAGTGTGTGTGTGTGTAGGTCAGTGTGTGTGTGTGTGTAAATCACCAGGTCAGTGTTTGTGTCTGTGGAAATCACCAGGTCAGTGTGTGTGTGTGCGTGCGTTCATCACCAGGTCCTTAATGTGTGCATAAATCACCAGGTCAGTGTGTGTGTAAATTCCCAGGTCAGTGTGTCTGTGTGTGTCTGTGTAAATCACCAGGTTAGTGTGTGTCTGTGTCTATACATCACCAGGTCAGTGCATGTGTAAATCACCAGGTCAGTGTATGTGTGCATATCACCAGATCAGTGTGTGTGTAAATCACCAGGTCAGTGTGTGTGTGTACATCACCAGGTCAGTGCGTGTGTAAATCACCAGATCAGTGTGTGTGTGTATATCACCAGGTGTGTGTGTCTGTGTAAATCACCAGGTTAGTGTGTGTCTGTGTCTATACATCACCAGGTCAGTGTGTGTGTAAATCACCAGGTCAGTGTGTGTGTGTAAATCACCAGGTCAGTGTGTGTGTGCGTGTGTTCATCACCAGGTCCGTGTGTGTGTGCATAAATCACCAGGTCAGTGTGTGTGTATATTACCAGGTCAGTATGTATGTAAATCACCAGGTCAGTGTGTGTGTGTAAATCACCAGGTCAGTGTATGTGTGCATATCACCCGATCAGTGTGTGTGTAAATCACCAGGTCAGTGTGTGTGTGTGTGTACATCACCATGCCACTGTGTGTGTGTAAATCACCAGGTCTGTGTGTGTGTGTGTGTGTGTGTAAATCACCATGTCAGTGTGTGTTTAAATCACCACGCCACTGTGTGTGTGTAAATCACCAGGTCTGTGTGTGTGTGTGTAAATCACGAGATCAATGTGTGTCTAAGTGAATCACCAGGTCAGTGTGTGTGTTTGTGTTAATCACCAGATCCGTGTGTGTGTGCATAAATCACCAGGTCAGTGTGTATGTAAATCCCCAGGTCAGTTTGCGCGTGTGTAAATCACCAGGTGAGTGTGTGTGTGCGATTAAATCACCAGGAAAGTCTATGTGCGTGCAAATCACTCGGTCAGTGAGTGAGTGTAAATCATCAGGTCAGTGTGTGTGTGTAAATCACCAGATCAGTGTCTGTATAAATCACCAGGTTAATGTGTGTGTGTAAATCACCAGGTCAGTGTGTGTGTGCATAAATCACCAGGTCAGTGTGTGTGTATATTACCAGGTCAATGTGTATGTAAATCACCAGGTCAGTGTGTGTGTGTGTGTGTGTGTAAATCACCAGTTTAGTGTGTGTCTCTGTCTGTACATCACCAGGTCAGTGCATGTGTAAATCACCAGGTCAGTGTATGTGTGCATATCACCAGATCAGTGTGTGTGTAAATCACCAGGTCAGTGTGTGTGTGTGTACATCACCAGCTCAGTGTGTGTGTGTACATTAACAGGTCAGTGTGTGTGTGTAAATCACCAGGTCAGTGTGTGTGTGTAAATCACCAGGTCAGTGTGTGTAAATCACCAGGTCAGTGTGTGTGTGTGTGCGTGTGTTCATCACCAGGTCCGTGTGTGTGCATAAATCACCAGGTCAGTGTGTGTTTAAATCACCACGCCACTGTGTGTGTGTAAATCACCAGGTCTGTGTGTGTGTGTGTGTAAATCACGAGATCAATGTGTGTCTAAGTGAATCACCAGGTCAGTGTGCGTGTGTGTGTGTGTGTGTCTCGGTTAGGTTGTGTGTGGGGGGGGGTCTCGGTTAGGTTGTGTGTATGGGGGGGTCTCGGTTCGGTTGTGTGTGGGGGGTCTCGGTTAGGTTGTGTGCGTGGGGTAATCGTGGTTAGGTTGTGTGCGTGGGGGTTTCTCGGTTAGGTTGTGTGCGGGGGGGTCTCGGTTAGGTTGTGTGTGGGGCGGTCATGGATAGGTTGTTTGTGGGGCTGCTCTCAGTTAGGTTGTTTTTGGGGGGGTCTCAGTTCGGTTGTGTGTGGGGGGGGTCACGGTTGGTTTCTTTGTGGGGGGGTCACGGTTGCTTTGTTTGTGTGGGGGTCTCGGTTATGTTTGTGTGGGGGGGTCACGGTTTGGTTGTTTGTGGGGAGGTCTCGATTAGGTTGTATGGGGAAGGGTCACGGTTAGGTTGTGTGTGTGGTGGGGGTCTCGGTTAGGTTGTGTGTGTGGGGGGTCTCGGTTAGGTTGTGTGTGGGGGGGTCTCGGTTAGGTTGTGTGTGGGGGGGTCTCGGTTAGGTTGAATGGGGGGAGATGGTCATGTTTAGTTTGTGTGTGTGTGGGGGTGGTGTCACGGTTAGGTTGTCTGTGTGGTGGGGGTCTCGGTTAGGTTGTGTGTGGGGAGGTCTCGATTAGGTTGTATGGGGAAGGGTCACGGTTAGGTTGTGTGTGGGGGGGTCTTGGTTAGGTTGTGTGTATGGGGAGGCCTCGGTTAGGTTGTGTATGGGGGGGAATCTCGGTTAGGTTGTGTGTGTGGGGGGGGGGTCTCGGTTAGGTTGTGTGTGTGGAGCGGGGGTCACGTGTGTGGGGGGGCTCGGTTAGGTTGTGTGTGTGGGGGGGGGGCTCGGTTAGGTTGTGTGTGTGGAGGGGGGTCTCGGTTAGGTTGTGTGTGTGGAGGGGGGTCTCGGTTAGGTTGTGTATGGGGGGGGATCTCGGTTAGGTTGTGTGTGTGGGGGGTGGGTGTGTAACAGTTAGTTACAGATATAACATCAGTTCTACACTCACTGGTTCCCCTCCCCTGAAGGTACTGACTCTGGCTCGGCTCAGTTCCAGACACCGACATCATTCACTTTATTCCTGTACGAAGATGGCCGCGGAAAATGGCGGAGCGCTGAACCTGGCTTCCTGTACCAAGATGGCCGCCGTTAGCCCGGGGCTGTGACGGGAGAAAGCCCTGAAGCTGCAACCGCCGATATTCCGGTTATTATTCCGGGCTTGCGGCGGGCAACGGTTGTTTATGAAGCCTGCCCGGCTCCCCGCTGGTACATTATTCCGCTCCGTCCCACTGAAAAGGGCACTTCTGACGAGCCTGTCTAAAACATGTCTTCTCCGCCATTACACGCACCGCGCATGCTCCAAACACAGCCAGGGCCCGCGCCTGCGTACTGAGCTCCTGCAGTCTGGGTGCGGCACATTCTCCATCACGGGGCATGCTGGGTACAGAAGACCATGAGAAATAGGAGCAGGAGTGGGCCACTCGGACTCCTCCACCCCCTCGAGCCTGCTCCCCATTCAATAACATTTGACTGGACAGTCTAGGGGGAACTTTACTCTGTACCTGTTCTGCAGTGTTTGATGGGACAGCGTACAGGGAGATTAACTCTGTATCTAACCAATGCAGTACCTAACCTGGGAGCGTTTGGGACAGGTTGGAGAGAGATTAAATCTTTAGGTAACCCGTCCTGTATCTTCCCAGGGTTTGTTGGTAAAGTAAAGACGGAGAAATTACTCTCTATTTATACCATTCTGTTCCTGCCGTGGAGTGTTTCGGGAAGATATACACCGTGTCTATCCTGTGCTGTACTGGTCCTGGCACTGTTTGATGGGACAATGCTGAGGGGGCTTTACTCTTCATCTAACCTGTGCTGTGCATGCGCTGGGAATGTCTGGTGGGACAGTGCAGAGGGATCCTCACTGTGTATTTAACCTGTGCTGTCCTGCCCTGGGAGTGTTTAATGGGTCAGACTTCAGGGAGCTTTAAATTGTGATGAACCCTTGCTGTACGTGCCCTGGGATTCTTTAGGACAGTGCAGAAGGAGCTTTACTCTGTATATAACCCGTACTGTACCTGCCCTGGGACTGTGTAGAGAGAGATTTACTCTGTGTTTAAACTGTGCTGTACTTCACCTTAGTGTTTGATGCAGGAGAGTAGAGGGAACTTTACTTGGTAACTACCATCTTTTGTACCTGCCCTGTGAGTGTTTGCTGTGTCAGTGCAGAGGGAGCTTTAGTCTGTGTCTAACATATGTTGTACTTGCGCTGGGAGTGTTTATGGGGACAGTGCAGAGGGAGCTTTATTTGGTATCTAACCCGCGCTGTACCTGCCCTGGGAGTATTTGTTGGGACTCTCCAGATCAGTGTGTGTGTGTAATTCACTGGGTCAGTGTATGTGTAAATCGCCAAATCAGTGTGTGTGTAAATCACGAGGTCAGCGTGTGTATGTGTAAATCACCAGGTCAGTGTATGCGTGTAAATCACCAAGCCAGTGTGTGTGTGTACATTACCAGATCAGTGTGTGTATAAATCACCAGGTCAGTGTGTGTGTGTTTAAATCACCAGGTCAAATGTAATTCTGTAAATCACCAGGTGAGTGTGTGTGTAAATATCCGTGTCAGTGAGTGTGTAACTCACCAAATCAGTGTGTGTGTGTAATTCACTGGGTCAGTACATGTGTAAATCGCCAAATCAGTGTGTGTGTAAATCACGAGGTCAGCGTGTGTATGTGTAAATCACCAGGTCAGTGTATGCGTGTAAATCACCAAGCCAGTGTGTGTGTGTACATCACCAGATCAGTGTGTGTACATTACCAGATCAGTGTGCGTACATTACCAGATCAGTGTGTGTATAAATTACCAGGTCTGTGTGTGTGCAAATCACCAGGTCTGTGTGTGTGTAAATCACCAGGTCAGTGTGTGTGTGTAAATCACCAGCTCAGTGTGTGTGTGCATTTAAATCACCAGGTCAGTGTGTGTGTGCAACTCACCAGGTCAGAGAGTGTGTGTAAATCACCATGTCAGCGTGTGTGTGTAGATAACCATGTCAGCGTGTGTGTGTAGATCAGCAGTCAGTGTATGTGTGCAAATCACCAGCTCAGTGTGTGTGTGCATGTAAATCACCAGGTCAGTGTGCGTGTGTAAATCACCATGTCAGCGTGTGTGTGTAGATCAGCAGTCAATGTATGTGTGCAAATCACCAGCTCAGTGTGTGTGTGCATGTAAATCACCAGGTCAGTGTGCGTGTGTAAATCACCAGGTCAGTGTGTGTGTGTCTGTCTGTAAATCATCAGTTCGGTGGGTGTATGAATCACCAGGTCAGTGTGCATGTGTGAATCACCAGGTCAGTGTGTATGTGGAAATCACCAGGTCAGTATGTGTGTGTGTGTGTCTGTAAATCATCAGTTCGGTGGGTGTGTAAATCACCAGCTCAGTGTGTGTATGAATCACCAGGTCAGTGTGCATGTGTGAATCACCAGGTCAGTGTGTATGTGGAAATCACCAGGTCAGTGTGTGTGTAAGTCACCAGGTCAGTGTGTGGGTGTGTGTGTAAATCACGATGTCAGTGTGTTTTTGTGTGTGTAAATCACGATGTCAGTGTGTTTGTGTGTAAATCACCAGGTCAGTGTGTGTGTGTAAATCGCCAGGTCAGTGTGTATGTGTAAATCACCAGGTTAGTGTGTGTGTAAATCACAAGTTCAGTGTGTGTATGTGTAAATCACCAGGTCAGTGTATGTGTGTAAATCACCACGCCACTGTGTGTGTGTGTGTTAATCACCTGGTCAGAGTGTGTGTGTAAATCATCAGGTCAGTGTGTGTGTGTGCATGTGTGTAAATCACCAGGTCACTGTGTGTGTGCAAATCACCAGCTCAGTGTGTGTGTGCATGTAAATCACCAGATCAGTGTGCGTGTGTAAATCACCATGTCAATGTGCATGTGTGTGTAAATCACCTGGTCATTGTGTGTGTGTTTAAATCACCAGGTCAGTGTATGTGTAAATCACCAGGTCAGTGTGTGTGTGTGTAAATTACCAGGTCAGTGTGTGTGTGTGTAAATCACCATGTCAGTGTGTGTGCAAATCACCAGCTCAGTGTGTGTGTGCATGTAAATCACCAGGTCAGTGTGTGTGTGTGTAAATCACCAGGTCAGTGTGTGTGTGTGTGTAAATCACCTGGTCAGTGTGTGTGTGTGTGTAAATCACCTGGTCATAGTGTGTATGTGTGTGTGTAAATCACCAGGTCAGAGATTGTGTATAAATCACCAGGTCAGTGTGTGTGTGTAAATCACCAGGTCAGTGTGTGTATAAATCACCAGGTCAGTGTGTGTGTATAAATCACCATGTCAGTGTGTGTGTAAATCACCAGTCAGTGTGTGCGTTTGTAAATCACCAGGTCAGTGTGTGTGTAAATCACTAGGTCAGTGTGTGTGTGTGTAAATTACCAGGTCAGTGTGTGTGTGTGTAAATCACCATGTCTGTGTGTGTAAATCATCACTTCGGTGTGTTTGTGTAAATCACCAGGTCAGTGTGTGGGTGTAAATTACCAGATCAGTGTGTGCGTGTGTAAATCACCATATCTGTGTGTGTGTGTAAATCACCTGGTCATAGTGTGTGTGTGTAAATCAGCAGGTCAGTGTGTGTGTATAAATCACCATGTCAGTGTGTGTGCGCGTGTGTGTAAATCACCAGGTCAGTGTGTGTGTGTAAATCACCATGTCAGTGTGTGTGTGTGTGTAAATCACCAGTCAGTGTGCGTGTGTGTAAATCACCAGGTCAGTGTGTGTTTGTGTGTGTCAGTCACTAGGTCAGTGTGTGTGTGTAAATCACCAGGTCAGTGTGTGTGTGTGTGTAAATCACCAGGTCAGTGTGTGTGTGTGTAAATCACCAGGTCAGTGTGTTTGTGCGTCTGTGTAAACCACCAGGTCAGTGTGCATGAAAATCACCAGGTCAGTGAGTGTGTGTATAAATCACCAGGTCCTTATGTGTGTGTGTGTGTGTAAATCACCAGTTCAATGTGTGTGTCAATTACCAGGTGACTGTGATTGTAAATCACCACGTCAGTATTTGTGTAAATCACCAGATCAGTGTGTGTTTAAATCACCAGGTCAGTGTGTGTGTGTGTGTGTGTGTGTAAATCACCAGATCAGTGTCTGTGTAAATCACCAGGTCAGCGTGTCACCAGGTCAGCGTGTGTGTGTAAATCACCAGGTCAATGAGTGTGTAAGTAAATCACCAGATCAGTATGTGTGTGTGTAATCACCAGGTCAGTGTGTGTGTGTGTAAATCACCAGGTCCGTGTTGGTCTGTGTAAATCACCAGATCAGTGTGTGTATGTGTAAATCACCAGATCAGTGTGTGTGTGTGTGTGTGTGTAAATCAGTGGGTCAGTGTATATGTAAATCTCCAGGTCAGTGTGTGCGTGTAAATGACCAGGTCAGTGTGTGTATGTGTAAATCACCAGATCAGTGCGTGTGTGTGTGTACATCACCAGATCAGTGTGTGTGTGTAAATCAGTGGGTCAGTGTGTGCGTAAATCACCAGGTCAGAGTGTGTGCGTGTAAATCACCAGGTCAGTGTGTGTTTAAATCACCAGGTCAGTGTGTGTGTGTGCAATTCACCAGGTTAGTGTGTGTGCGTGTAAATGACCAGGTCAGTGTGCGCGTGTGTAAATCACCAGATCAGTGTGTGTGTAAATCACCAGGTGAGTGTGTCTGCGTGTAAATCACCAGGTCAGTGTGTCTGCGTGTAAATCACCAGGTTAGTGCGCGTCTCTGTCTGTACATCACCAGGTCAGTGCATGTGTAAATCACCAGGTCAGTGTATGTGTGCATATCACCAGGTCAGTGTGTGTGTGTAAATCACCAGGTCAGTGTGTGTGTGTAAATCACCAGGTTAATGTGTGTGTGTAAATCACCAGGTCAGTGTGTGTGAGTGTTTGTGTGTGATTGAATCACCAGGAAAGTCTATGTGCGTGCAAATCACTAGGTCAGTGTGTGTGTGTAAATCCTCAGGTCAGTGTGTGTGTGTAAATCACCAGGTTAATGTGTGTGTGTAAATCACCAGGTCAGTGTGTGTAAATCACCAGGTCATTGTGTGTGTGTGTAAATCACCAGGTTAGTGTGTGTCTGTGTCTATACATCACCAGGTCAGTTCGTGTGTAAATCACCAGGTCAGTGTATGTGTGTACATCACCAGGTCAGTGTGTGTGTGCATGTAAATCACCAGGTCAGTGTGCGTGTGTAAATCACCAGGTCAGTGTGTGTGTGTGTGTCTGTAAATCATCAGTTCGGTGGGTGTATGAATCACCAGGTCAGTGTGCATATGTGAATCACCAGGTCAGTGTGTATGTGGAAATCACCAGGTCAGTATGTGTGTGTGTGTGTCTGTAAATCATCAGTTCGGTGGGTGTGTAAATCACCAGCTCAGTGTGTGTATGAATCACCAGGTCAGTGTGCATGTGTGAATCACCAGGTCAGTGTGTATGTGGAAATCACCAGGTCAGTGTGTGTGTAAGTCACCAGGTCAGTGTGTGGGTGTGTGTGTAAATCACGATGTCAGTGTGTTTTTGTGTGTGTAAATCACGATGTCAGTGTGTTTGTGTGTAAATCACCAGGTCAGTGTGTGTGTGTAAATCGCCAGGTCAGTGTGTATGTGTAAATCACCAGGTTAGTGTGTGTGTAAATCACAAGTTCAGTGTGTGTATGTGTAAATCACCAGGTCAGTGTATGTGTGTAAATCACCACGCCACTGTGTGTGTGTGTGTTAATCACCTGGTCAGAGTGTGTGTGTAAATCATCAGGTCAGTGTGTGTGTGTGCATGTGTGTAAATCACCAGGTCAGTGTGTGTGTATAAATCACCAGGTCAGTGTGTGTGTATAAATCACCATGTCAGTGTGTGTGTATAAATCACCATGTCAGTGTGTGTGTAAATCACCAGTCAGTGTGTGCGTTTGTAAATCACCAGGTCAGTGTGTGTGTAAATCACTAGGTCAGTGTGTGTGTGTGTGTGTGTGTGTAAATTACCAGGTCAGTGTGTGTGTGTGTAAATCACCATGTCTGTGTGTGTGTAAATCATCACTTCGGTGTGTTTGTGTAAATCACCAGGTCAGTGTGTGGGTGTAAATTACCAGATCAGTGTGTGCGTGTGTAAATCACCATATCTGTGTGTGTGTGTAAATCACCTGGTCATAGTGTGTGTGTGTGTAAATCAGCAGGTCAGTGTGTGTGTATAAATCACCATGTCAGTGTGTGTGCGCGTGTGTGTAAATCACCAGGTCAGTGTGTGTGTGTAAATCACCAGGTCTGTGTGTGTGTGTGTGTGTATTTGTGTAAATCACCTGTTCATAGTGTGTGTGTGTGTGTGTGTGTGTGTGTGTGTGTGTGAGTGTGAGAATCACCAGGTCAGTGCGTGTGTGTAAATCGCCAGGTCAGTGCGTGTGTGTAAATCAGCAGGTCAGTGTGTGTGTGTGTAAATCACCAGTCAGTGTGCGTGTGTGTAAATCACCAGGTCAGTGTGTGTTTGTGTGTGTCAGTCACTAGGTCAGTGTGTGTGTGTAAATCACCAGGTCAGTGTTTGTGTAAACCACCAGGTCAGTGTGCGTGAAAATCACCAGGTCAGTGAGTGTGTGTATAAATCACCAGGTCCTTATGTGTGTGTGTGTGTGTAAATCACCAGTTCAATGTGTGTGTCAATTACCAGGTGACTGTGATTGTAAATCACCACGTCAGTATTTGTGTAAATCACCAGATCAGTGTGTGTTTAAATCACCAGGTCAGTGTGTGTGTGTGTGTGTGTGTGTGTAAATCACCAGATCAGTGTCTGTGTAAATCACCAGGTCAGCGTGTCACCAGGTCAGCGTGTGTGTGTAAATCACCAGGTCAATGAGTGTGTAAGTAAATCACCAGGTCAGTATGTGTGTGTGTAATCACCAGGTCAGTGTGTGTGTGTGTAAATCACCAGGTCCGTGTTGGTCTGTGTAAATCACCAGATCAGTGTGTGTATGTGTAAATCACCAGATCAGTGTGTGTGTGTAAATCAGTGGGTCAGTGTGTATGTAAATCTCCAGGTCAGTGTGTGCGTGTAAATGACCAGGTCAGTGTGTGTATGTGTAAATCACCAGATCAGTGTGTGTGTGTGTGTGTACATCACCAGATCAGTGTGTGTGTGTAAATCAGTGGGTCAGTGTGTGCGTAAATCACCAGGTCAGAGTGTGTGCGTGTAAATCACCAGGTCAGTGTGTGTTTAAATCACCAGGTCAGTGTGTGTGTGTGCAATTCACCAGGTTAGTGTGTGTGCGTGTAAATGACCAGGTCAGTGTGCGCGTGTGTAAATCACCAGATCAGTGTGTGTGTAAATCACCAGGTGAGTGTGTGTGTGTGTGATTAAATCACCAGGTCAGTGTTTGTGTGTGTGTAAATCACCAGATCAGTGTGTGTGTGTAAATCACCACACCTGTGTGAGTGTAAATCACCAGGTCAGTGTGTCTGCGTGTAAATCACCAGGTCAGTGTGTCTGCGTGTAAATCACCAGGTCAGTGTGTCTGTGTAAATCACCAGATCAGTGTGTGTGTGTGCAATTCACCAGGTTAGTGTGTGCGTGTAAATGACCAGGTCAGTGTGTGTGTGTGTCTGTAAATCACCAGGTCAGTGTATATGTGTATATTACCAGGTCAGTGTGTGTGTAAATCACCAGGTCAGTGTATGTGTGTACATCACCAGGTCAGTGTGTGTGTATATATCACCAGGTGTGTGTGTGTGTGTGTATAAATTACCAGTCAGTGGTATGTGTGTGTAAATCACCACGTCAATGTTTGTGTTAATCGGCAGGTCAGTGTGCGCATGTAAATCACCATGTCAGTGTGTGTGTGTAAATGACCAGGCACTTTGTGTGTGTGTAAATCACCAGGTCAGTGTGTGTAAATCACCAGGTCAGTGTGTGTATATGTTAATCACCAGGTCCGTGTGTGTTAATCACCAGGTCCGTGTGTGTGTGCATAAATCCCCAGGTCAGTGTGTGAGTAAATCGCCAGGTCAGTGTGTGTGTAAATCACCAGGTCAGTGTGTGTGTGTGTGTGTCTGTAAATCACCAGGTCAGTGAGTGTGTAAATCACCAGGTTAGTCTATGTCTCTGTCTGTACATCGCCAGGTCAGTGTGTGTGTAAATCACCAGGTCAGTTCGTGTGTGTACATCACCAGGTCAGTGTGTGTGTGTAAATCACCAGGTCAGTGTGTGTGTGCATAAATCCCCAGGTCAGTGTGTGAGTAAATCGCCAGGTCAGTGTGTGTGTAAATCACCAGGTCAGTGTGTGTGTGTGTGTGTCTGTAAATCACCAGGTCAGTGAGTGTGTAAATCACCAGGTTAGTCTATGTCTCTGTCTGTACATCGCCAGGTCAGTGTGTGTGTAAATCACCAGGTCAGTTCGTGTGTGTACATCACCAGGTCAGTGTGTGTGTGTAAATCACCAGGTCAGTGTGTGTGTGTAAATCACCAGGTCAGTGTGTCTGTGTGTGTCTGTGTAAATCACCAGGTCAGTGTGTGTCTGTGTCTCTACATCACCAGGTCAGTGTGTGTGTAAATCACCAGGTCAGTGTGTGTGTGTAAATCACCAGGAAGTCTGTGCGTGCAAATCACTAGGTCAGTGTGTGTGTGTAAATCACCAGGTCTGTGTGTGTGTGTGTGTGTTTCCACAAACTGGGGATTTCGTTCTTCAAACTGAGGATTTAGTTCCACAAACTGGGATTTAGTTCTTCAAACTGAGGATTTCGTTCCACAAACTGGGGATTTAGTTCCACAAACTGGGGATTTAGTTCCAAAAATTGGGGATTTAGTTCCAGAAACTGTGGATTTTGTTCCACAAACTGAGGATTTAGTTCCACAAATTGATGATTTCGTTCCAGAAACATAGGATTGATTTCCACAAACTGAGGATTTAGTTCCAGAAACTGGAGATGTAGATCCAGAAACTGAGGATTTAGTTCCACAAACTGAGGATTTACTTCCACAAACTGGGGACTTAGTTCGATAAACTGGGGATTTAGTTCCATAAACTGGGGATTTGGTTCCACAAATTGAAGATTTAGTTTCACAAACTGAGGATTTAGTTTCACAAACTGGGGATTTAGTTCCACAAACTGAGAATTTAGTTCCACAAACTGAAGATTTAGTTCCACAAACTGAAGATTTAGTTCCACAACCTTGGGATTTAGTTCCACAAATTGAGGATTTAGTTGGAGAAACTGAGGATTTAGTTCCATAAACTGAGGATTTAGTTCCACAAACTGGGGATTTAGTTCCACAAGCTGAGGATTTAGTTCCACGAACTGAAGATTTAGTTCCACATACTGGGGATTTAGTTCCACAAACTGAGAATTTAGTTCCACAAACTGAAGATTTAGTTCCACAAACTGAAGATTTAGTTCCACAACCTTGGGATTTAGTTCCACAAATTGAGGATTTAGTTGGAGAAACTGAGGATTTAGTTCCATAAACTGAGGATTTAGTTCCACAAACTGGGGATTTAGTTCCACAAGCTGAGGATTTAGTTCCACGAACTGAAGATTTAGTTCCACATACTGGGGATTTAGTTCCATTAACTGGGGATTTGGTTCCACAAACTGAGGATTTAGTTCAATAAATTGTGGATTCAGTTCCATAAACTGAGGATTTAGTTCCACAAACTGCGGATTTAGTTCCACATACTGGGGATTTAGTTCCATAAACTGGGATTTAGTTCCACAAACTGGGATTTAGTTCTTCAAACTGAGGATTTCGTTCCACAAACTGAGGATTCAGTCCCACAAACTGAGGATTTAGTACCACAAAGTGGGGATTTAGTTCCACTAACTGAGGATGTGGGTCTACATACTGGGGATTTAGTTCCACAAACTAAGGATTTAGTTCCACAAACTGAAGATTTAGTTCCACAAATTGATGATTTAGTTCCAGAAACTGAGGATTTAGTTCCAGAAACTGGAGATGTAGATCCACAAACTGAGGATTTAGTTCCACAAACTGTGGATTTAGTTCCATAAACTGGATATTTAGTTCCACAAACTGGGGATTTAGTTTCACAAACTGAGGATTTAGTACCACAAACTGAGGATATAGTTCCAGAAACTGGAGATTTGGTTCCACTAACTGTGGATTTCGTTCCACAAACTGAGGATTTAGTTCCAGAAACTGAGGATTTAGTTCCACAAACTGAGGATTTAGTTCCATAAACTGAGAATTTAGTTCCACAAACTGTGGATTTAGTTCCAAAAATTGGGGATTTAGTTCCAGAAACTGGGGATTTAGTTCCAGAAACTGGGGATTTAGTTCCACAAACTGTGGATTTAGTTCCACAAACTGTGGATTTAGTTCCACAAATTGATGATTTAGTTCCAGAAACTGAGGATTTAGTTCCAGAAACTGGAGATGTAGATCCACAAACTGAGGATTTAGTTCCACAAACTGTGGATTTAGTTCCATAAACTGGATATTTAGTTCCACAAACTGGGGATTTAGTTTCACAAACTGAGGATTTAGTACCACAAACTGAGGATATAGTTCCAGAAACTGGAGATTTGGTTCCACTAACTGTGGATTTAGTTCGTCAAACTGAGGATTTAGTTCCACAAACTGAGGATTTAGTTCCACATACTGGGGATTTAGTTCCACAAACTGGGATTTAGTTCTTCAAACTGAGGATTTCGTTCCAGAAACTGAGGATTTAGTTCCATAAACTGAGAATTTAGTTCCACAAACTGGGGATTTATTTCGACAAACTGTGGATTTAATTCCAAAATTTGGGGATTTAGTTCCAGAAACTGAGGATTTAGTTCCAGAAACTGGAGATGTAGATCCAGAAACTGAGGATTTGGTTCCACAGACTGAAGATTTAGTTCCACAACCTTGGGATTTATTTCCACAAACTGGGGATTTAGTTTCACAAACTGAGGATTTAGTTCCACAAACTGAGGATTTAGTTCGAGAAACTGTGAATTTAGTTCCATAAACTGAGGATTTAGTTGCAAAAATTGGGGATTTAGTTCCAGAAACTGGGGATTTAGTTTTTCAAACTGAGGATTTAGTTCAATAAACTGGGGATTCAGTTCCATAAACTGAGGATTTAGTTCCAGAAACTGAGGATTTAGTTCCATAAACTGAGGATTTAGTTCCAGAAACTGAGGATTTAGGTTCCATAAACTGAGGATTTAGTTCCAAAAATTGGGGATTTAGTTCCAGAAACTGGGGATTTAGTACCACAAACTGAGGATTTAGTTCAATAAACTGGGGATTCAGTTCCATAAACCGAGGATTTAGTTCCAGAAACTGAGGATTTAGTTCCAGAAACTGAGGATTTAGGTTCCATAAACTGAGGATTTAGTTCCAAAAATTGGGGATTTAGTTCCAGAAACTGGGGATTTAGTTCCACAACCTTGGGATTTAGTTCCACAAACTGGGGATTTAGTACCACAAACTGAGGATTTAGTTCCAGAAACTGGAGATTTGGTTCCACTAACTGTGGATTTAGTTCCACAAACTGAGGATTTAGTTCCCCATACTGGGGATTCAGTTCCATACACTGGGGATTCAGTCCCACAAACTGAGGATTTAGTACCACAAAGTGGGGATTTAGTTCGAGAAACTGGAGATTTGGTTCCATTAACTGAGGATTTAGTTCCACAAACTAAGGATTTAGTTCCACAAACTGAAGATTTAGTTCCAGAAACTGAGGATTTAGTTCCATAAACTGAGGATTTAGTTCCACAAACTGGGGATTTAGGTTCCATAAACTGAGGATTTAGTTGCAAAAATTGGGGATTTAGTTCCAGAAACTGGGGATTTAGTTCTTCAAACTGAGGATTTAGTTCAATAAACTGGGGATTCAGTTCCATAAACTGAGGATTTAGTTCGAGAAACTGTGGATTTAGTTCCACATGCTGGGGATTTAGTTCCATAAACTGAGGATTTAGTTCCATAAACTGAGGATTTAGTTCCATAAACTGAGGATTTAGTTCCAGAAACTGGGGACTTAGGTTCCATAAACTGAGGATTTAGTTGCAAAAATTGGGGATTTAGTTCCAGAAACTGGGGATTTAGTTCTTCAAACTGAGGATTTAGTTCAATAAACTGAAGATTTAGTTCCACAAACTGAAGATTTAGTTCTTCAAACTGAGGATTTCGTTCCGCAAACTGAACATTTCGTTCCACAATCTGAGGATTTAGTTCCACAAACTGGGGATTTAGTTCCAGAAACTGAGGATTTAGTTCCAGAAACTGAGGATTTAGTTCCAGAAACTGGGGATTTGGTTCCACTAACTGGGGATTTCGTTCCACAAACTGAAGATTTAGTTCCACAAACTGGGATTTAGTTCTTCAAACTGAGGATTTCGTTCCACAAACTGAACATTTCGTTCCACAATCTGAGGATTTAGTTCCACAAACTGAGGATTTAGTTCCACAAACTGAGGATTTACTTCCACAAATTGATGATTTAGTTCCAGAAACTGGAGATGTAGATCCACAAACTGAGGATTTAGTTCCACAAACTGTGGATTCAGTTCCATAAACTGGATATTTAGTTCCACAAACTGGGGATTTAGTTTCACAAACTGAGGATTTAGTACCACAAACTGAGGATATAGTTCCAGAAACTGGAGATTTGGTTCCACTAACTGTGGATTTAGTTCGTCAAACTGAGGATTTAGTTCCACAAACTGAGGATTTAGTTCCACATACTGGGGATTTAGTTCCACAAACTGGGATTTAGTTCTTCAAACTGAGGATTTCGTTCCAGAAACTGAGGATTTAGTTCCATAAACTGAGAATTTAGTTCCACAAACTGGGGATTTATTTCGACAAACTGTGGATTTAGTTCCAAAATTTGGGGATTTAGTTCCAGAAACTGAGGATTTAGTTCCAGAAACTGGAGATGTAGATCCAGAAACTGAGGATTTGGTTCCACAGACTGAAGATTTAGTTCCACAACCTTGGGATTTAGTTCCACAAACTGGGGATTTAGTTTCACAAACTGAGGATTTAGTTCCACAAACTGAGGATTTAGTTCGAGAAACTGTGAATTTAGTTCCATAAACTGAGGATTTAGTTGCAAAAATTGGGGATTTAGTTCCAGAAACTGGGGATTTAGTTTTTCAAACTGAGGATTTAGTTCAATAAACTGGGGATTCAGTTCCATAAACTGAGGATTTAGTTCCAGAAACTGAGGATTTAGTTCCATAAACTGAGGATTTAGTTCCAGAAACTGAGGATTTAGGTTCCATAAACTGAGGATTTAGTTCCAAAAATTGGGGATTTAGTTCCAGAAACTGGGGATTTAGTACCACAAACTGAGGATTTAGTTCAATAAACTGGGGATTCAGTTCCATAAACCGAGGATTTAGTTCCAGAAACTGAGGATTTAGTTCCAGAAACTGAGGATTTAGGTTCCATAAACTGAGGATTTAGTTCCAAAAATTGGGGATTTAGTTCCAGAAACTGGGGATTTAGTACCACAAACTGAGGATATAGTTCCAGAAACTGAGGATTTAGTTCCACAACCTTGGGATTTAGTTCCACAAACTGGGGATTTAGTACCACAAACTGAGGATTTAGTTCCAGAAACTGGAGATTTGGTTCCACTAACTGTGGATTTAGTTCCACAAACTGAGGATTTAGTTCCCCATACTGGGGATTCAGTTCCATACACTGGGGATTCAGTCCCACAAACTGAGGATTTAGTACCACAAAGTGGGGATTTAGTTCGAGAAACTGGAGATTTGGTTCCATTAACTGAGGATTTAGTTCCACAAACTAAGGATTTAGTTCCACAAACTGAAGATTTAGTTCCAGAAACTGAGGATTTAGTTCCACAAACTGAGGATTTAGTTCCATAAACTGAGGATTTAGTTCGACAAAATGTGGATTTAGTTCCACAAACTGTGGATTTAGTTCCAAAAATTGGGGATTTAGTTCCAGAAACTGGGGATTTAGTTCCAGAAACTTAGGATTTAGTTCCACAAACTGTGGATTTAGTTCCAGAAACTGTGGATTTAGTTCCACAAATTGATGATTTAGTTCCAGAAACTGAGGATTTACTTCCACAAACTGAGGATTTAGTTCCACAAACTGAGGATTTAGTTCCACAACCTTGGGATTTAGTTCCACAAACTGGGGATTTAGTTCCACAAACTGGGGATTTAGTTCCATAAACTGAGGATTTAGTTCCATAAACTGAGGATTTAGTTCCACAAACTGGGGATTTAGGTTCCATAAACTGAGGATTTAGTTGCAAAAATTGGGATTTAGTTCCAGAAACTGGGGATTTAGTTCTTCAAACTGAGGATTTAGTTCAATAAACTGGGGATTCAGTTCCATAAACTGAGGATTTAGTTCGAGAAACTGTGGATTTAGTTCCACATGCTGGGGATTTAGTTCCATAAACTGAGGATTTAGTTCCATAAACTGAGGATTTAGTTCCATAAACTGAGGATTTAGTTCCAGAAACTGGGGACTTAGGTTCCATAAACTGAGGATTTAGTTGCAAAAATTGGGGATTTAGTTCCAGAAACTGGGGATTTAGTTCTTCAAACTGAGGATTTAGTTCAATAAACTGGGGATTCAGTTCCATAAACTGAGGATTTAGTTCCCGAAACTGAGGATTTAGTTCCATAAACTGAGGAGTTAGTTCCAGAAACTGGGGATTTGGTTCCAATAACTGGGGATTTAGTTCCACAAACTGGGATTTAGTTCTTCAAACTGAGGATTTCGTTCCACAAACTGAAGATTTAGTTCCACAAACTGGGATTTAGTTCTTCAAACTGAGGATTTCGTTCCGCAAACTGAACATTTCGTTCCACAATCTGAGGATTTAGTTCCACAAACTGGGGATTTAGTTCCAGAAACTGAGGATTTAGTTCCAGAAACTGAGGATTTAGTTCCAGAAACTGGGGATTTGGTTCCACTAACTGGGGATTTCGTTCCACAAACTGAAGATTTAGTTCCACAAACTGGGATTTAGTTCTTCAAACTGAGGATTTCGTTCCACAAACTGAACATTTCGTTCCACAATCTGAGGATTTAGTTCCACAAACTGAGGATTTAGTTCCACAAACTGAGGATTTACTTCCACAAATTGATGATTTAGTTCCAGAAACTGAGGATTTAGTTCCAGAAACTGGAGATGTAGATCCACAAACTGAGGATTTAGTTCCACAAACTGTGGATTTAGTTCCATAAACTGGATATTTAGTTCCACAAACTGGGGATTTAGTTTCACAAACTGAGGATTTAGTACCACAAACTGAGGATATAGTTCCAGAAACTGGAGATTTGGTTCCACTAACTGTGGATTTAGTTCGTCAAACTGAGGATTTAGTTCCACAAACTGAGGATTTAGTTCCAGAAACTGGTGATTTAGTTCTTCAAACTGAGGATTTAGTTCAATAAACTGGGGATTCAGTTCCATAAACTGAGGATTTAGTTCGAGAAACTGTGGATTTAGTTCCACATGCTGGGGATTTAGTTCCATAAACTGAGGATTTAGTTCCATAAACTGAGGATTTAGTTCCATAAACTGAGTATTTAGTTCCAGAAACTGGGGACTTAGGTTCCATAAACTGAGGATTTAGTTGCAAAAATTGGGGATTTAGTTCCAGAAACTGGGGATTTAGTTCTTCAAACTGAGGATTTAGTTCAATAAACTGGGGATTCAGTTCCATAAACTGAGGATTTAGTTCCCGAAACTGAGGATTTAGTTCCATAAACTGAGGAGTTAGTTCCAGAAACTGGGAATTTGGTTCCAATAACTGGGGATTTAGTTCCACAAACTGGGATTTAGTTCTTCAAACTGAGGATTTCGTTCCACAAACTGAAGATTTAGTTCCACAAACTGGGATTTAGTTCTTCAAACTGAGGATTTCGTTCCGCAAACTGAACATTTCGTTCCACAATCTGAGGATTTAGTTCCACAAACTGGGGATTTAGTTCCAGAAACTGAGGATTTAGTTCCAGAAACTGAGGATTTAGTTCCAGAAACTGGGATTTAGTTCTTCAAACTGAGGATTTCGTTCCACAAACTGAACATTTCGTTCCACAATCTGAGGATTTAGTTCCACAAACTGAGGATTTAGTTCCACAAACTGAGGATTTACTTCCACAAATTGATGATTTAGTTCCAGAAACTGAGGATTTAGTTCCAGAAACTGGAGATGTAGATCCACAAACTGAGGATTTAGTTCCACAAACTGTGGATTTAGTTCCATAAACTGGATATTTAGTTCCACAAACTGGGGATTTAGTTTCACAAACTGAGGATTTAGTACCACAAACTGAGGATATAGTTCCAGAAACTGGAGATTTGGTTCCACTAACTGTGGATTTAGTTCGTCAAACTGAGGATTTAGTTCCACAAACTGAGGATTTAGTTCCACAAACTGAGGATTTAGTTCCACAAACTGGGATTTAGTTCTTCAAACTGAGGATTTCGTTCCACAAACTGAGGATTTAGTTCCAGAAACTGAGGATTTAGTTCCACAAACTGAGGATTTAGTTCCATAAACTGAGAATTTAGTTCCACAAACTGTGGATTTAGTTCCAAAAATTGGGGATTTAGTTCCAGAAACTGGGGATTTAGTTCCACAAACTGTGGATTTAGTTCCAGAAACTGTGGATTTAGTTCCACAAATTGATGATTTAGTTCCAGAAACTGAGGATTTAGTTCCAGAAACTGGAGATGTAGATCCACAAACTGAGGATTTAGTTCCACAAACTGTGGATTTAGTTCCATAAACTGGATATTTAGTTCCACAAACTGGGGATTTAGTTTCACAAACTGAGGATTTAGTACCACAAACTGAGGATATAGTTCCAGAAACTGGAGATTTGGTTCCACTAACTGTGGATTTAGTTCGTCAAACTGAGGATTTAGTTCCACAAACTGAGGATTTAGTTCCACATACTGGGGATTTAGTTCCACAAACTGGGATTTAGTTCTTCAAACTGAGGATTTCGTTCCAGAAACTGAGAATTTAGTTCCACAAACTGAGAATTTAGTTCCACAAACTGGGGATTTATTTCGACAAACTGTGGATTTAGTTCCAAAATTTGGGGATTTAGTTCCAGAAACTGAGGATTTAGTTCCAGAAACTGGAGATGTAGATCCAGAAACTGAGGATTTGGTTCCACAGACTGAAGATTTAGTTCCACAACCTTGGGATTTAGTTCCACAAACTGGGGATTTAGTTTCACAAACTGAGGATTTAGTTCCACAAACTGAGGATTTAGTTCGAGAAACTGTGAATTTAGTTCCATAAACTGAGGATTTAGTTGCAAAAATTGGGGATTTAGTTCCAGAAACTGGGGATTTAGTTTTTCAAACTGAGGATTTAGTTCAATAAACTGGGGATTCAGTTCCATAAACTGAGGATTTAGTTCCAGAAACTGAGGATTTAGTTCCATAAACTGAGGATTTAGTTCCAGAAACTGAGGATTTAGGTTCCATAAACTGAGGATTTAGTTCCAAAAATTGGGGATTTAGTTCCAGAAACTGGGGATTTAGTACCACAAACTGAGGATTTAGTTCAATAAACTGGGGATTCAGTTCCATAAACCGAGGATTTAGTTCCAGAAACTGAGGATTTAGTTCCAGAAACTGAGGATTTAGGTTCCATAAACTGAGGATTTAGTTCCAAAAATTGGGTATTTAGTTCCAGAAACTGGGGATTTAGTACCACAAACTGAGGATATAGTTCCAGAAACTGAGGATTTAGTTCCACAACCTTGGGATTTAGTTCCACAAACTGGGGATTTAGTACCACAAACTGAGGATTTAGTTCCAGAAACTGGAGATTTGGTTCCACTAACTGTGGATTTAGTTCCACAAACTGAGGATTTAGTTCCCCATACTGGGGATTCAGTTCCATACACTGGGGATTCAGTCCCACTAACTGAGGATTTAGTACCACAAAGTGGGGATTTAGTTCGAGAAACTGGAGATTTGGTTCCATTAACTGAGGATTTAGTTCCACAAACTAAGGATTTAGTTCCACAAACTGAAGATTTAGTTCCAGAAACTGAGGATTTAGTTCCACAAACTGAGGATTTAGTTCCATAAACTGAGGATTTAGTTCGACAAAATGTGGATTTAGTTCCACAAACTGTGGATTTAGTTCCAAAAATTGGGGATTTAGTTCCAGAAACTGGGGATTTAGTTCCAGAAACTGGGGATTTAGTTCCACAAACTGTGGATTTAGTTCCAGAAACTGTGGATTTAGTTCCACAAATTGATGATTTAGTTCCAGAAACTGAGGATTTACTTCCACAAACTGAGGATTTAGTTCCACAAACTGAAGATTTAGTTCCACAACCTTGGGATTTAGTTCCACAAACTGGGGATTTAGTTCCACAAACTGGGGATTTAGTTCCACAAACTGGGGATTTAGTTCCATAAACTGAGGATTTAGTTCCATAAACTGAGGATTTAGTTCCACAAACTGGGGATTTAGGTTCCATAAACTGAGGATTTAGTTGCAAAAATTGGGGATTTAGTTCCAGAAACTGGGGATTTAGTTCTTCAAACTGAGGATTTAGTTCAATAAACTGGGGATTCAGTTCCATAAACTGAGGATTTAGTTCGAGAAACTGTGGATTTAGTTCCACATGCTGGGGATTTAGTTCCATAAACTGAGGATTTAGTTCCATAAACTGAGGATTTAGTTCCAGAAACTGGGGACTTAGGTTCCATAAACTGAGGATTTAGTTGCAAAAATTGGGGATTTAGTTCCAGAAACTGGGGATTTAGTTCTTCAAACTGAGGATTTAGTTCAATAAACTGGGGATTCAGTTCCATAAACTGAGGATTTAGTTCCCGAAACTGAGGATTTAGTTCCATAAACTGAGGAGTTAGTTCCAGAAACTGGGGATTTGGTTCCAATAACTGGGGATTTAGTTCCACAAACTGGGATTTAGTTCTTCAAACTGAGGATTTCGTTCCACAAACTGAAGATTTAGTTCCACAAACTGGGATTTAGTTCTTCAAACTGAGGATTTCGTTCCGCAAACTGAACATTTCGTTCCACAATCTGAGGATTTAGTTCCACAAACTGGGGATTTAGTTCCAGAAACTGAGGATTTAGTTCCAGAAACTGAGGATTTAGTTCCAGAAACTGGGGATTTGGTTCCACTAACTGGGGATTTCGTTCCACAAACTGAAGATTTAGTTCCACAAACTGGGATTTAGTTCTTCAAACTGAGGATTTCGTTCCACAAACTGAACATTTCGTTCCACAATCTGAGGATTTAGTTCCACAAACTGAGGATTTAGTTCCACAAACTGAGGATTTACTTCCACAAACTGAAGATTTAGTTCAATAAACTGGGGATTCAGTTCCATAAACTGAGGATTTAGTTCCACAAACTGAGGATTTAGTTCCAGAAACTGAATAATTAGTTCCACAAACTGGGATTTAGTTCTTCAAACTGAGGATTTAGTTCCACAAACTGGGGATTTAGTTCCATACACTGGGGATTTAGTTCCAAAATTTGGGGATTTAGTTCCATAAACTGAAGATTTAGTTACACAAACTGAAGATTTAGTTCCACAAACTGGGATTTAGTTCATCAAACTGAGGATTTCGTTCCATAAACTGGGATTTAGTTCCACAAACTGAGGATTTAGTTCCACAAACTGGGGATTTAGTTCCAAAAATTGGGATTTAGTTCCAGAAACTGAGGATTTAGTTCCACGAACTGAGGATTTAGTTCCACGAACTGAGGATTTAGTTCCAGAAACTGAGGATTTAGTTCCACAAACTGAAGATTTGGTTCCACAAACTGGGGATTTGGTTCCACAAACTGGGGATTTAGTTCCACAAACTGGGGATTTAGTTCCACAAACTGAGGATTTAGTTCCACAACCTTGGGATTTAGTTCCACTAACTGTGGATTTAGTTCGTCAAACTGAGGATTTAGTTCCACAAACTGAGGATTTGGTTCCACAAAGTGGGGATTTAGTTCGAGAAACTGGAGATTTGGTTCCATTAACTGAGGATTTAGTTCTACATACTTGTGATTTAGTTCCACAAACTGAGGATTTAGTTCCACAAACTGAAGATTTAGTTCCACAAACTGAGGATTTAGTTCCACAAACTGAGGATTTAGTTCCACAAAGTGGTATTTAGTTCATCAAACTGAGGATTTCGTTCCACAAACTGAGGATTCAGTTCCACAAACTGGGGATTTATTTTGACAAAATGTGGATTTAGTTCCACAAACTGTGGATTTAGTTCCAGAAACTGGGGATTTAGTTCCACAACCTTGGGATTTAGTTCCACAAACTGGGGATTTAGTTCCACAAACTGAGGATTTAGTTCGAGAAACTGTGAATTTAGTTCCATAAACTGAGGATTTAGTTCCACATACTGGGGATTTAGTTCCACAATCTGAGGATTTAGTTCCACAAACTGGGGATTTAGTTCCAAAAATTGGGGATTTAGTTCCATAAACTGGATATTTAGTTCCACAAACTGAAGTTTTAGTTCCACATACTGGGGATTTAGTTCCATAAACTGGGATTTAGTTCCACAAACTGGGATTTCGTTCTTCAAACTGAGGATTGCGTTCCACAAACTGGAGATTTAGTTCCATACACTGGGGATTCAGTCCCACAAACTGAGGATTTAGTACCACAAAGTAGGGATTTAGTTCGAGAAACTGGAGATTTGGTTCTTCAAACTGAGGATTTCGTTCCACAAACTGAGGATTCAGTTCCACAAACTGGAGATTTAGTTCCATACATTGGGGATTCAGTTCCACTAACTGAGGATTTAGTTTGTCAAACTGAGGATTTACACACACACACACTGATCTGGTGATTTACACATACACACACTGATCTGGTGATTTACACAGACAAACACGGACCTGGTGATTTACACACACACAAACTGACCTGGTGATTACACACACACATACTGACCTGGTGATTTACTTACACACTCATTGACCTGGTGATTTACACACACACGCTGACCTGGTGATTTACACAGACACACACACTGACCTGGTGATTTAAACACACACTGACATGGTGATTTACACACACACAGACGCGGTGATTTACAATCACAGTCACCTGGTGATTGACACACACATTGAACTGGTGATTTAAACACACACACACATAAGGACCTGGTGATTTATACACACACTCACTGACCTGGTGATTTTCACGCACACTGACCTGGTGATTTACACAGACACACAAACACACTGACCTGGTGATTTACACACACACACACTGACCTGGTGATTTACACACACGCACACTGACTGGTGATTTACACACACGCACACTGACTGGTGATTTACACACACACACACACACTGACCTAGTGATTTATACACACACTGATCTGGTGATGTACAGATACAGACACACACACTAACCTGGTGATTTACACACACACACACACACACACACACTGACCTGGTGATTTACTTACACACACATTGACCTGGTGATTTACACACACACGCTGACCTGGTGATTTATACACACACACTGACCTGGTGATTTACACACACACTGACCTGGTGATGTACAGATACAGACACACACTAACCTGGTGATTTACACACACACACACACTGAGCTGGTCATTTACACACACACACTGACATGGTGATTTACATGCGCACTGATTAGATGATGTACACACACACACACACACACTGACCTGGTGATTTGCACACACACACTGACCTGGTGATTTACACATACACACACTAACCTGGTGATTTACACATACACACTGACATCGTGATTTACACACACACCCACACACTGACCTGGTGACTTACACACACACTGACCTGGTGATTTCCACATACACAATGACCTGGTGATTCATACACACACTGAGCTGGTGATTTACACACCCACCGAACTGATGATTTACAGACACACACACACACACACTGACCTGGTGATTTACATGCACACACACACTGAGCTGGTGATTTACACACACTCTCTGACCTGGTGATTTGCACACACACGCTGACCTGGTGATTTAAATGCACACACACACTGAGCTGGTGATTTACACACACACACTGACCTGGTGATTTGCACACACACAGACCTGGTGAGTTACACACACACACTGACCTGGTGATTTACACACACACTGACCTGGTGATTTACACAAACACTGACCTGTTGATTTACAGACACTAACCTGGTGATTTATACACACACACACTGACCTGTTGATTTGCACATGCACTGACCTGGTGATGTACAGACAGAGACACACACTAACCTGGTGATTTACACACACACACACTGACCTGGTGATGTACACACACACACTGACCTGGTGATTTACACACGAACTGACCTGGTGATGTAGAGACACAGACACACACTAACCTGGTGATTTACACAGACACACACAGACACACTGACCTGGTGATTTACACACACACACTGACCTGGTGATTTACACACACACACTGACCTGGTGATGTACACACACACACTGACCTGGTGATTTACACACACACTGACCTGGTGATTTACAGACGCGCACACTGACCTGGGGATTTACACACACACTGAGCTCGTGATTAACACACACACACACTGACCTGGTCATTTACACGCACACACACTAACCTGGTGAATTGCACACACACACACTGACCTGGTGATTTCAACACACACACTCTGACCTGGTGATTTACGCACACACTGACCCACTGATTTACACACACACACTGATCTGGTGATGTACACACACACACACACACTGATCTGGTGATTTACACATACACACACTGACCTGGTCATTTACACGCACACACTGACCTGGAGATTTACATGCGCACTGATCAGATGATGTACACACACACACACACTGACCTGGTGATTTGCACACACACACTGACCTGGTGATTTATACACACACACTGACCTGGTGATTTACACATACACACACTGAACTTGTGACTTACACACACACTGACCTGGTGATTTCCACATACAAACTGACCTGGTGATTCACACATGCACACTGACCTGGTGATTTACACACCCACCGAACTGATGATTTACAGACACACACACACACACACTGACCTGGTGATTTCCACATACACACTGACCTGGTGATTCACACATGCACACTGACCTGGTGATTCATACACCCACCGAACTGATGATTTACAGACACACACACACTGACCTGGTGATTTACACACGCACACTGACCTGGTGATTTACACACGCACACTGACCTGGTGATTTACATGCACACACACACAGACCTGGTGATTTGCACACACACAGACCTGGTGATTTACACACACACTGACCTGGTGATTTATACACACACTGATCTGGTAATGTACACACACTGATCTGTTGATGTACACACACACACTGGCTTGGTGATTTACACGCATACACTGACCTGGTGATTTACACATACACACGCTGACCTCGTGATTTACACACACACTGATTTGGCGATTTACACATGTACTGACCCAGTGAATTACACACACACACTGATTTGGTGAGTTACACACTCACTGACACGGATATTTACACACACACTCACCTGGTGATTTACAGAATTACATTTGACCTGGTGATTTAAACACACACACACTGACCTGGTGATTTACATGCGCACACTGACCTGTCGATTAACACAAACATTGACATGGTGATTTACACACACATACCACTGACCGGTAATTTATACACACACACACACTGACCTAGTGATTTAATTACACACACATTGATCTGGTGATGTACACACACACACACACTGACCTGGTGATTTACACACACACACACACACACACACACACACACTGACCTAGTGATTTAATTACACACACACTAATCTGGTGATGTACACAAACACACACACACTGATCTGGTGATGTACACACACACTGATCTGGTGATATGCACACATACACTGACCTGGTGATGTACACATGCACTGACCTGGTGATTTACACAGACACACACACACACACTGACCTAGTGATTTGCACGCACATAGACTTTCCTGGTGATTTAATCACACACACAGACTCACACACTGACCTGGTGATTTAGACACACAAACTGACCTGGTGATTTATACACACACACACTAACCTGGTCATTTACACACACACACACTAACCTGGTGAATTACACACACACACACACACTAACCTGGTGATTTACACACACACACTGACCTGGTGATTTACACAAACACTGACCTGTTGATTTACAGACACAAACAGACACTAACCTGGTGATTTATACACACACACACTGACCTGTTGATTTGCACATGCACTGACCTGGTGATGTACAGACAGAGACACACACTAACCTGGTGATTTACACACACACACACTGACCTGGTGATGTACACACACACACTGACCTGGTGATGTACACACACACACACTGACCTGGTGATTTACACACGAACTGACCTGGTGATGTAGAGACACAGACACACACTAACCTGGTGATTTACACAGACACACACAGACACACTGACCTGGTGATTTACACACACACACTGACCTGGTGATTTACACACACACACTGACCTGGTGATTTACACACACACTGACCTGGTGATTTACACACACACTGACCTGGTGATGTAGAGACACAGACACACACTAACCTGGTGATTTACACAGACACACACAGACACACTGACCTGGTGATTTACACACACACACTGACCTGGTGATTTACACACACACACTGACCTGGTGATGTACACACACACACTGACCTGATGATTTACACACACACTGACCTGGTGATTTACACACACACTGACCTGGCGATTTACTCACACACTGACCTGGGGATTGATGCACACACACACGGACCTGGTGATTAACACACACGGACCTGGTGATTAACATATACACACACTGACCTGGTGATTTACACACACTGACCTGGTGATTTACACACACACAAAGTGCCTGGTCATTTACACACACACTGAACTGGTGATTTACACACACACACACACACTGACCTGGTCATTTCCACACACACACTGACATGGTGATTTACATGCGCACACTGACCTGCCGATTAACACAAACATTGACGTGGTGATTTACATACACATACCACTGACCGGTAATTTATACACACACACACACTGACCTAGTGATTTACACACACACACACAGACCTGGTGATATACACACACACTGACCTGGTGAAATACACACAAACACTGACCTGGTGATTTACACACACACTGACCTGGTGATGTACACACACACACACTGACCTGGTGATTTACACACACACTGACCTGGTGATGTATAGACACAGACACACACTAACCTGGTGATTTGCACAGACACACACACCTGGTGATATACACACACACACTGATCTGGTGATTTACACACGCACTGACCTGGTGATGTACACACACACACTGACCTGGTGATGTACACACACATACACTGACCTGGTGATGTACACACACACTGATCTGGTGATTTACACACACACACTGACCTGGTGATTTTTCAAACACACACACACACTGACCTGGGAATTTACACACACACTGACCTGGTGATTTATGCACACACACACGGACCTGGTGATTTACACACACTGACCTGGTGATTTACACACACACATAGACTTTCCTGGTGATTCAATCACACACAAACACTCACACACACTGACCTGATGATTTACACACACACACTGACCTGGTGATTTACACACACACACTGACCTGGTGATATGCACACATACACTGACCTGGTGATTTACACATGCACTGACCTGGTGATGTACAGACAGAGACACGCACTAACCTGGTGATTTACACACACACACACTGACCTGGTGATTTACACACACACTGACCTGGTAATATACACATATACACTGACCTGGTGATTTACACACATACACTGACCTGGTGATTTACACATGCACTGACCTGGTGATGTACAGACACACACACACACTGACCTGGTCATTTACACGCACACACTAACCTGGTGAATTGCACACACACACACTGATCTGGTGATTTACACACAGACACACTGACCTGGTGATTTACACGCAGACACACTGACCTGGTGATTTATACGCAGACACACTGACCTGGTGATTTACACATACACACACTGACCTGGTGATTTACACGCACACAAACACTGACCTGGTGATTTACACACACACAAACACTGACCTGGTGATTTAATCACACACAACACACACACACTGATCTGGTGATTTACACACGCGCACACTGACCTGGTCATTTACACGCACACACACTAACCTGGTGAATTGCACACACACACACTGACCTGGAGATTTACATACACACTGACCCACTGATTTACACACACACACACACACACACACACACACACACTGATCTGTTGATTTACACAGACAAACACGGACCTGGTGATTTACACACACACACACTGACCTGGTGATTACACACACACATACTGACCTGGTGATTTACTTACACACTCATTGACCTGGTGATTTACACACACACGCTGACCTGGTGACACGCTGACCTGGTGATTTACTCACACACACACACACACACACTGACCTGGTGATTTAAACACACACTGACCTGGTGATTTACAATCACAGTCACCTGGTGATTGACACACACATTGAACTGGTGATTTACACACACACACACTGACCTGGTGATTTACACACACGCACACTGACTGGTGATTTACACACACACACACACACACACACTGACATGGTGATTTACACACACACACACTGACCTGCTGATTTACACACACACACTGACCTGGCGATTTACACACACACACTCTGACCAGGTGATTTACACACACACAGTGGCATGGTGATTTACACACACACACTGACCTGGCGATTTACACACACGCACTGACCTGGTGATTCTCACACACACACACACACACAGACCTGGTGATTTACACAGACACACTGACCTGGTGATTTACACACACGCGCACACACACTGATCTGGTAATTTACACCCACACACTGACCTGGTGATTTACACAAACACACCGAAGTGATGATTTACACACACACAGACATGGTGATTTACACACACACACACACACACACACACACACTGACCTAGTGATTTACACACACACTGACCTGGTGATTTACAAACGCACACACTGACCTGGTGATTTACACACACACACTGACCTGGTGATTTATACACAATCTCTGACCTGGTGATTTACATGCACATACTGGCCTGTTGATTTACACACACACATACACAGTATGACCAGGTGATTTACACACACACTGACCTGGTGATGTACACACACACACACTGACCTGGTGATTTACACACACACTGACCTGGTGATGTATAGACACAGACACACACTAACCTGGTGATTTACACAGACACACACACCTGGTGATATACACACACACACTGATCTGGTGATTTACACACGCACTGACCTGGTGATGTACACACACGCACTGACCTGGTGATGTACACACACGCACTGACCTGGTGATGTACACACACACACTGACCTGGTGATGTACACACACATACACTGACCTGGTGATGTACACACACATACACTGACCTGGTGATGTACACACACACTGATCTGGTGATTTACACACACACACTGACCTGGTGATTTTTCAAACACACACACTGACCTGGGAATTTACACACACACTGACCTGGTGATTTATGCACACACACACGGACCTGGTGATGAACACACGCACACGCACACACACACACTGACCTGGTGATTTACACACACTGACCTGGTGATTTACACACACACATAGACTTTCCTGGTGATTCAATCACACACAAACACTCACACACACTGACCTGGTGATTTACACACACACATTAACCTGGTGATTTACACACACACACACTGACCTGGTGATTTACACACACACACTGACCTGGTGATATGCACACATACACTGACCTGGTGATTTACACATGCACTGACCTGGTGATGTACAGACAGAGACGCGCACTAACCTGGTGATTTACACACACACACACTGACCTGGTGATTTACACACACACACACTGACCTGGTAATATACACATATACACTGACCTGGTGATTTACAGACACACACACACACTGACCTGGTCATTTACACGCACACACTAACCTGGTGAATTGCACACACACACACTGATCTGGTGATTTACAGAGACACACTGACCTGGTGATTTACACGCAGACACACTGACCTGGTGATTTATACGCAGACACACTGACCTGGTGATTTACACACACACACAGGTGTGGTTATTTACACACACACACTGATCTGGTGATTTACACATACACACACTGACCTGGTGATTTACACGCACACAAACACTGACCTGGTGATTTACACACACACAAACACTGACCTGGTGATTTAATCACACACAACACACACACACACTCACCTGGTGATTTACACACACACTGATCTGGTGATTTACACACGCGCACACTGACCTGGTCATTTACACGCACACACACTAACCTGGTGAATTGCACACACACACACTGACCTGGTGATTTAAACACACACTGACATGGTGATTTACACACACACACACTGACCTGGTGATTTACGCACACACTGACCCACTGATTTACACACACACACACTGATCTGGTGATGTACACACACACACACTGACCTGGTCATTTACACGCACACACTGACCTGGAGATTTACATACACACTGACCCACTGATTTACACACACACACACACACACACACATACACACACACACAGATCTGGTGATTTACACATACACACACTGATCTGGTGATTTACACAGACAAACACGGACCTGGTGATTTACACAGACACACACTGACCTGGTGATTACACACACACATACTGACCTGGTGATTTACTTACACACTCATTGACCTGGTGATTTACACACACACGCTGACCTGGTGACACGCTGACCTGGTGATTTACTCTCACACACACACACACACTGACATGGTGATTTACACACACACACACTGACCTGGTGATTTACACACACGCACTGACCTGGCGATTTACACACACGCACTGACCTGGTGATTCTCACACACACACACACACACACACACACACGGTGATTTACACACCCACCGAACTGATGATTTACAGACACACACTGGCCCGGTGATTTACACACACACACTGACCTGGTGATTTACACACACACACACACACAGACCTGGTGATTTACACACACACACTGACCTGGTGATTTACACACACGCGCACACACACTGATCTGGTAATTTACACCCACACACTGACCTGGTGATTTACACAAACACACCGAAGTGATGATTTACACACACACAGACATGGTGATTTACACACACACACACACACACACTGACCTAGTGATTTACACACACACTGACCTGGTGATTTACAAACGCACACACTGACCTGGTGATTTACACACACACACTGACCTGGTGATTTACACACACACACTGACCTGGTGATTTATACACAATCTCTGACCTGGTGATTTACATGCACATACTGGCCTGGTGATTTACACACACACATACACACTATGACCAGTTGATTTACACACACACACACACTGACCAGGTGATTTACACACACACACTGAGCTGGTGATTTGCACACACACTGACATGGTGATTTACACACACACACACACACTGACCTGGTAATTTACACACACACACACTGACCTGGTAATTTACACACACACACACACACACACACACACACTGACCTGGTGATTTAAACACACACACACTGACCTGGTGATTTACACACACACATTGACCAGGTGATTTACACAAACACACACACACACACACATGCACATTGACATGGTGATTTACACACGCACACTGATCTGGTGATTTACACACACACACACACACACTGACCTGGTAATTTACACACACACACTGACACTGACCCGGTGATTTACACACACACACACACTGACCTGGTGATTTACACACACACACACACACACACACACTCTGACCAGGTGATTTACACACACACACACAGTGGCGTGGTGATTTACACACATATACTGACCTGGTGATTTACACATACACACACTGAACTTGTGATTTACACATACACTGACCTGGTGATTTAAATGCACACACACACTGACCTGGTAATTTACACACACACACTCACACTGACCCGGTGATTTACACACACACACACACTGACCTGGTGATTTACACACACACACACACACTCTGACCAGGTGATTTACACACACACACACAGTGGCGTGGTGATTTACACACATACACTGACCTGGTGATTTACACATACACACACTGAACTTGTGATTTACACATACACTGACCTGGTGATTTAAATGCACACACACACTGACCTGGTGATTTACACACACACACTCACTCTGACCAGGTGATTTACACACACACACACAGTGGCGTGGTGATTTACACACATACACTGACCTGGTGATTTACACATACACACACTGAACTTGTGATTTACACATACACTGACCTGGTGATTTAAATGCACACACACACTGATCTGGTGATGTACACACACACACACTGGCTTGGTGATTTACACGCAGACACTGACCTGGTGATTTACACACACACACGCTGACCTCGTGATTTACACACACACTGATTTGGCGATTTACACATACACTGACCCAGTGAATTACACACACACACTGATCTGGTGAGTCCCAACAAATACTCCCAGGGCAGGTACAGCGCGGGTTAGATACCAAATAAAGCTCCCTCTGCACTGTCCCCATAAACACTCCCAGCGCAAGTACAACATATGTTAGACACAGACTAAAGCTCCCTCTGCACTGACACATCAAACACTCACAGGGCAGGTACAAAAGATGGTAGTTACCAAGTAAAGTTCCCTCTACTCTCCTGCATCAAACACTAAGGTGAAGTACAGCAGTTTAAACACAGAGTAAATCTCTCTCTACACAGTCCCAGGGCAGGTACAGTACGGGTTATATACAGAGTAAAGCTCCTTCTGCACTGTCCTAAAGAATCCCAGGGCAGGTACAGCAAGGGTTCATCACAATTTAAAGCTCCCTGAAGTCTGACCCATTAAACACTCCCAGGGCAGGACAGCACAGGTTAAATACACAGTGAGGATCCCTCTGCACTGTCCCACCAGACATTCCCAGCGCATGCACAGCACAGGTTAGATGAAGAGTAAAGCCCCCTCAGCATTGTCCCATCAAACAGTGCCAGGACCAGTACAGCACAGGATAGACACGGTGTATATCTTCCCGTAACACTCCACGGCAGGAACAGAATGGTATAAATAGAGAGTACTTTCTCCGTCTTTACTTTACCAACAAACCCTGGGAAGATACAGGACGGGTTACCTAAAGATTTAATCTCTCTCCAACCTGTCCCAAACGCTCCCAGGTTAGGTACTGCATTGGTTAGATACAGAGTTAATCTCCCTGTACGCTGTCCCATCAAACACTGCAGAACAGGTACAGAGTAAAGTTCCCCCTGGACTGTCCAGTCAAATGTTATTGAATGGGGAGCAGGCTCGAGGGGGTGGAGGAGTCCGAGTGGCCCACTCCTGCTCCTATTTCTCATGGTCTTCTGTACCCAGCATGCCCCGTGATGGAGAATGTGCCGCACCCAGACTGCAGGAGCTCAGTACGCAGGCGCGGGCCCTGGCTGTGTTTGGAGCATGCGCGGTGCGTGTAATGGCGGAGAAGACATGTTTTAGACAGGCTCGTCAGAAGTGCCCTTTTCAGTGGGACGGAGCGGAATAATGTACCAGCGGGGAGCCGGGCAGGCTTCATAAACAACCGGTGCCCGCCGCAAGCCCGGAATAATAACCGGAATATCGGCGGTTGCAGCTTCAGGGCTTTCTCCCGTCACAGCCCCAGGCTAACGGCGGCCATCTTGGTACAGGAAGGCAGGTTCAGCGCTCCGCCATTTTCCGCGGCCATCTTCGTACAGGAATAAAGTGAATGATGTCGGTGTCTGGAACTGAGCAGAGCCAGAGTCAGTACCTTCAGGGGAGGGGAACCAGTGAGTAGAACTGAACCCAGCCAGAGTCAGCACCTTCAGGGGAGGGGAACCAGTGAGTGTAGAACTGATGTTATATCTGTAACTAACTGTTACACACCCACCCCCCACACACACACAACCTAACCGAGATCCCCCCCCCCCATACACAACCTAACCGAGCCCCCCCACACACACACAGAACCTAACTGAGCCCCCCCCCACACACACAACCTAACCGAGCCCCCCCCCACACACGTGACCCCCGCTCCACACACACAACCTAACCGAGACCCCCCCCCCCACACACACAACCTAACCGAGACCCCCCCCCCCCCCACACACAACCTAACCGAGACACACACACACACACACACGCACACTGACCTGGTGATTCACTTAGACACACATTGATCTCGTGATTTACACACACACACACAGACCTGGTGATTTACACACACACACAGTGGCGTGGTGATGAACACACGCACACACACACACACTGACCTGGTGATTTACACACACTGACCTGGTGATTTACACACACACACTGACCTGGTGATTTACACACACACACTGACCTGGTGATTTACACACACACACTGACCTGGTGATTTACACACACACACTGACCTGTTAATGTACACACACACACTGAGCTGGTGATGTACACACACACACACTGACCTGGTGATTTACACACACACTGATCTGGTGATGTACAGACAGAGACGCACACTAAACTGGTGATTTACACACACACACACACACACTGACCTGGTGATTTACATACACACTGACCTGGTGATTTATGCACACATACACTGACCTGGTGATTTACACATGCACTGACCTGGTGATATACAGACAGAGACACACACTAAACTGGTGATTTACACACACACACACACACACACACTGACCTGGTGATTTACATACACACTGACCTGGTGATTTATGCACACATACACTGACCTGGTGATTTACACATGCACTGACCTGGTGATGTACAGACAGAGACACACACTAAACTGGTGATTTACACACACACACACACACTGACCTGGTGATTTACATACACACTGACCTGGTAATATACACACACACTGACCTGGTGATTTATGCACACACACACTGACCTGGTGATTTACACACACACATTAACCTGGTGATTTATACAGACACTGATCTGGTGATTTACACACACACACTGACCGAGTGATTTGCACGCACATAGACTTTCCTGGTGATTTAATCGCACACACACACCTGGTGATTTACACACGTGCAAACTGACCTGGGGATTTACATACACACTGACCTGGTGATTTATGCACACACACACGGATCTGGTGATTAACACAAACACACACACTGACCTGGTGATTCACTTAGACACACATTGATCTCGTGATTTACACACACACACACAGACCTGGTGATTTACACACACACAGTGGCGTGGTGATTTAAACACACACTGACATGGTGATTTACACACACACACACACACACACACGCTGACCTGGTGATTTACACACACACACTGACCTAGTGATTTGCACGCACATAGACTTCCTGGTGATTTACACACACACACAGACCTGGTGATTTACACACACACTGATCGGGTGATATGCACACATACACTGACCTGGTGATTTACACATGCACTGACCTGGTGATGTACAGACAGAGACACACACTAAACTGGTGATTTACACACACACACTGACCTGGTGATTTACATGCACACTGACCTGGTAATATACACACACACTGACCTGGTAATATACACACACACTGACCTGGTGATTTATGCACACACACACGGACCTGGTGATGAACACACACACACACACACACACACACACTGACCTGGTGATTTATACACACACACTGACCTGGTGATTTACACGCACACTGACCTGGTGATGTATAAACACAGACACACACTAACCTGGTGATTTACACAGACACACACACCTGGTGATATACACACACACACTGATCTGGTGATTTACACACGCACTGACCTGGTGATGTACACACACACACTGACCTGGTGATTTACACACACACTGATCTGGTGATATGCACACATGCACTGACCTGGTGATGTACACATGCACTGACCTGGTGATGTACACATGCACTGACCTGGTGATGTACACATGCACTGACCTGGTGATGTACACATGCACTGACCTGGTGATGTACACAGACACACACAGAGACACTGACATGGTGATTTACACACACACACTGACCTAGTGATTTGCACGCACATAGACTTTCCTGGTGATTTAATCACACACACAGACTCACACACTGACCTGGTGATTTAAACACACACACACTGACCTGTTGATTTGCAAATGCACTGACCTGGTGATGTGCAGACAGAGACACACTCTAACCTGGTGATTTACACACACACACACTGACCTGGTGATTTACAAACACACTGACCTGGTGATTTACACACACACTGACCTGGTGATGTATAGACACAGACACAGACACACACTAACCTGGTGATTTACACAGACACACACAGACACACTGACCTGGGAATTTACACACACACTGACCTGGTGATTTATGCACACACACAAGGACCTGGTGATGAACGCACGCACACACACATACTGACCTGGTGATTTCCACAGACACAAACACTGACCTGGTGATTTACACACACACACACTGACCTACACACACACACTGACCTGGTGATTTATACACACACACACTGACCTGTTGATTTGCACATGCACTGACCTGGTGATGTACAGACAGAGACACACACTAACCTGGTGATTTACACACACACACACTGACCTGGTGACTTGCACACACACACACACACACTCACCTGCTGATTTACACACACGCTGATCTGGTGATTTACACACACGCACACTGACCTGGGGATTTGCACACACACTGAGCTGGTGATTTACACACACACACACACACTGACCAGGTGATTTACTTACAGATACACTGACCTGGTTATTTACACACACACACTGACCTGGTGATTTACAAACACACACTGACCTGGTGATTTACAGACACAGACAGACACTAACCTGGTGATTTATACACACACACACTGACCTGTTGATTTGCACATGCACTGACATGGTGATGTACAGACAGAGACACACACTAACCTGGTGATTTACACACACACTGACCTGGTGATGTACACACGAACTGACCTGGTGATGTATAGACACAGACACACACTAACCTGGTAATTTACACAGACACACACACCTGGTGATATACACACACACTGACCTGGTGATTTACACACATACGCACACTGACCTTGTGATTTACACACACACACACTGACCTGGTGATTGACACACACACTGACCTGGCGATTTACTCACACACTGACCTGGGGATTTATGCACACACACACGGACCTGGTGATTAACACACACGGAACTGGTGATTAACATATACACACACTGACCTGGTGATTTTCACACACTGACCTGGTGATTTACACACACACACACACACACACACACACACACACAGTGCCTGGTCATTTACACACTCACTGACATGGTGATTTACATGCGCACACTGACCTGTCGATTAACACAAACATTGACGTGGTGATTTACACACACATACCACTGACCGGTAATTTATACACACACACACACACTGACCTAGTGATTTAATTACACACACATTGATCTGGTGATGTACACACACACACACACACACTGACCTGGTGATTTACACACACACACACTGACCTGGTGATTTACACACACACTGACCTGGTGATGTACACACACACACACACACACTGACCTGGTGATTTACACACACACTGACCTGGTGATGTATAGACACAGACACACACTAACCTGGTGATTTACACAGACACACACCTGGTGATATACACACACACACACATACTGACCTGGTGATTTACACACACACTGATCTGGTGATATGCACACATACACTGACCTGGTGATGTACACATGCACTGACCTGGTGATTTACACAGACACACACAGACACACTGACATGGTGATTTACACACACACACTGACCTAGTGATTTGCACGCACATAGACTTTCCTGGTGATTTAATCACACACGCAGACTCACACACTGACCTGGTGATTTAGACACACACACTGACCTGGTGATTTATACACACACACACTAACCTGGTCATTTACACACACACACACTAACCTGGTGAATTACACACACACACACACACTGACCTGATGATTTACACACACACTGACCTGGTGATTTACACACACACACTGACCTGGTGATTTACACACACACACTGACCTGGTGATTTACACACACACACTGACCTGTTGATTTACAGACACAGACAGACACTAACCTGGTGATTTATACACACACACACTGACCTGTTGATTTGCACATGCACTGACCTGGTGATGTACAGACAGAGACACACACTAACCTGGTGATTTACACACACACACACTGACCTGGTGATGTACACACACACACTGACCTGGTGATGTACACACACACACTGACCTGGTGATGTACACACACACACTGACCTGGTGATGTACACACACACACTGACCTGGTGATGTACACACACACACTGACCTGGTGATGTACACACGAACTGACCTGGTGATGTAGAGACACAGACACACACTAACCTGGTGATTTACACAGACACACACAGACACACTGACCTGGTGATGTACACACACACACTGACCTGGTGATGTACACACGAACTGACCTGGTGATGTAGAGACACAGACACACACTAACCTGGTGATTTACACAGACACACACAGACACACTGACCTGGTGATTTACACACACACACTGACCTGGTGATTTACACACACACACTGACCTGGTGATGTGCACACACGAACTGACCTGGTGATTTACACACACACTGACCTGGTGATGTACAGACAGAGACATACACTAACCTGGTGATTTACACACACACTGACCTGGTGATTTACTCACACACTGACCTGGGGATTTATGCACACACACACGGACCTGGTGATTAACACACACGGACCTGGTGATTAACATATACACACACTGACCTGGTGATTTACACACACTGACATGGTGATTTACACACACACAAAGTGCCTGGTCATTTACACACACACTGAACTGGTGATTTGCACACACACACTGACATGGTGATTTACATGCGCACACTGACCTGCCGATTAACACAAACGTTGACGTGGTGATTTACACACACATACCACTGACCGGTAATTTATACACACACACACACTGACCTGGTGATTTACACACACACACTGACCTAGTGATTTATACACACACTGATCTGGTGATTTACACACGCACACTGACCTGGTGATTAACACACACTGACCTGGTGATTTGCACACACACAAACACACACACTCTGACCTGGTGATTTATATGAGCACTGATCTGTTGATTTACACACACACACTGATCTGGAGATTTACACACGCACTGACCTGGTGATGTACACACGCACACTGACCTGGTGATGTACAGATACAGACACACACTAACCTGGTGATTTACACACACACACACTGAGCTGGTCATTTACACACACACTGACATGGTGATTGACATGCGCACTGATCAGATGATGTACACACACACACACACTGACCTGGTGATTTGCACACACACACTGACCTGGTGATTTATAAACACACTGATCTTGTGATTTACACACGCGCAAAATGACCAGGGGATTTACATACACACTGACATGGTGATTTACGCACACACACACGGATCTGGTGATTGACTGACACACACATTGACCTGGTGATTTAAACACACACTGACATGGTGATTTACACACACACACACACACACACACACACACACACCTGGTGATATACACAAACACACTGACCTGGTGATTTACACATGCACTGACCTGGTGATTTACAGACACACACACACACAGACCTGGTGATATACACACACACTGACCTGGTGATGTACACACATACACTGACCTGGTGATTTACACACGAACTGACCTGGTGATGTATAGACACAGACACACACTAACCTGGTGATTTACACAGACACACACAGACACACTGGCCTGGTGATTTACACACACACACTGACCTGGTGATGTACACACGCACACTGACCTGGTGATTTACACACACACTGATCTGGTGATATGCACACATATACTGACCTGGTGATTTACACATGCACTGACCTGGTGATGTACAGACAGAGACACACACTAACCTGGTGATTTACACACACACACACTGACCTGGTGATTTACACACACACTGACCTGGTGATGTACACACACACACACTGACCTGGTGATTTACACACACACTGACCTGGTGATGTATAGACACAGACACACACTAACCTGGTGATTTACACGGACACACACACCTGGTGATATACACACACACACTGATCTGGTGATTTACACACGCACTGACCTGGTGATGTAAACACACACACTGACCTGGTGATTTACACACGCACTGATCTGGTGATATGCACACATGCACTGACCTGGTGATATGCACACATGCACTGACCTGGTGATGTACACATGCACTGACCTGGTGATGTACACACACACACTGACCTAGTGATTTGCACGCACATAGACTTTCCTGGTGATTTAATCACACACACAGACTCACACTGACCTGGTGATGTACACACACACACACTGACCTGGTGATGCACACACGAACTGACCTGGTGATATATAGACACAGACACACACTAACCTGGTGATTTACACAGACACACACACCTGGTGATATACACACACACTGACCTGGTGATTTACACACATACGCACACTGACCTTGTGATTTACACACACACACACTGACCTGGTGACTTGCACACACACTGAGCTGGTGATTTACACATACACACACTGACCTGGTCATTTACACACACACACACACACACACTAACCTGGTGAATTACACACACACACACACACACTGACCTGATGATTTACACACGCACTGACCTGGTGATTTACACACACACACACTGACCTGATTATTTACACACACACACTGACCTGGTGATTTACACACACACACTGACCTGGTGATTTACACACACACACTGACCTGTTGATTTACAGACACAGACAGACACTAACCTGGTGATTTATACACACACACACTGACCTGTTGATTTGCACATGCACTGACCTGGTGATGTACAGACAGAGACAGACACTAACCTGGTGATTTATACACACACACACTGACCTGGTGATTTACACACACACTGACCTGGCGATTTACTCACACACTGACCTGGCGATTTATACACACACACACGGACCTGGTGATTAACACACACGGACCTGGTGATTTACACACACACACAGCCTGGTGATTTACACACACACACACAGCCTGGTGATTTACACACACACACACACACAAAGTGCCTGGTCATTTACACACACACTGAACTGGTGATTTACACACACTCACACCTCTGGTGATATACACAAACACACTGACCTGGTGATTTACACATGCACTGACCTTGTGATTTACAGACACACACACACACACACACACAGACCTGGTGATATACACACATACACTGACCTGGTGATTTACACACGAACTGACCTGGTGATGTATAGACACAGACACACACTAACCTGGTGATTTACACACACACACACACACACACACTGACCTGGTGATTTACACACACACACACTGACCTGGTGATTTACAGACACACACACACACTGACCTGGTGATTTACACACACACACTGACATTGTGATTTACATGCGCACACTGACCTGCCGATTAACACAAACATTGACGTGGTGATTTACACACACATACCACTGACCGGTAATTTATACACACACACACACTGACCTGGTGATTTACACACACACTGACCTGGTGATGTACACACATACACTGACCTGGTGATTTACACACGAACTGACCTGGTGATGTATAGACACAGACACACACTAACCTGGTGATTTACACACACACACACACACACACACTGACCTGGTGATTTACACACACACACACTGACCTGGTGATTTACACACACACACTGACCTGGTGATTTACACAAACACTGACCTGTTGATTTACAGACACAAACAGACACTAACCTGGTAATTTATACACACACACACTGACCTGTTGATTTGCACATGCACTGACCTGGTGATGTGCAGACAGAAACACACACTAACCTGGTGATTTACACACACACACACTGACCTGGTGATGTACACACACACACTGACCTGGTGATGTACACACACACACTGACCGGGTGATTTACACACGAACTGACCTGGTGATGTAGAGACACAGACACACACTAACCTGGTGATTTACACAGACACACTGACCTGGTGATTTACACACACACACTGACCTGGTGATTTACACACACACACTGACCTGGTGATGTACACACACGAACTGACCTGGTGATTTACACACACACTGACCTGGTGATGTACAGACAGAGACATACACTAACCTGATGATTTACACACACACACTGACCTGGTGATTTACAGACACACACACACACACTGACCTGGTGATTTACACACACACTGACCTGGCGATTTACTCACACACTGACCTGGGGATTGATGCACACACACACGGACCTGGTGATTAATACACACGGACCTGGTGATTAACATATACACACACTGACCTGGTGATTTACACACACTGACCTGGTGATTTACACACACACACAAAGTGCCTGGTCATTTACACACACACTGAACTGGTGATTTACACACACACACACACACAGACCTGGTGATTTACACACACACACTGACCTGGTGATTTACACACACACGCCCACTGACCTGGTGATTTAAACACACACACTGACCTGCTAATTTACACACACACAGTGGCGTGGTGATTTAAATACACACTGACATCGTGATTTACACACACACACACAGACCTGGTGATTTACACACACACTGACCTGGTGATTTACTTACACACACATTGATCTGGTGATGTACACACACACACATTGATCTGGTGATGTACACACACACACACTGATCTGGTGATGTACACACACACACACTGACCTGGTGATGTACACACACACACACTGACCTGGTGAAGAACACACACACACACACTGACCTGGTGATGTACACACACACACACACTGACCTGGTGATGTACACACACACACACTGACCTGGTGATGTACACACACACACACTGACCTGGTGATGTACACACACACACACAGACCTGGTGATTTACACACACACTGACCTGGTGATTTACTTACACACACATTGATCTGGTGATGTACACACACACACATTGATCTGGTGATGTACACACACACACATTGATCTGGTGATGTACACACACACACACACACACTGACCTGGTGATGTACACACACACACACTGACCTGGTGATGTACACACAGACACACACACTGACCTGGTGATGTACACACACACACACTGACCTGGTGATGTACACACACACACACACTGACCTGGTGATGTACACACACACACACACTGACCTGGTGATTTGCACAAACACACACACACACTGACCTGGTGATTTCCACACACACAGTGGCGTGGTGATTTACACCCACACGCTGACCTGGTGATTTACACAGACACTGACGTGGTGATTTACACACACACACACTGACCTGGCGATTTACACAGACACTGACGTGGTGATTTACACACACACACACTGACCTGGCGATTTACTCACACACTGACCTGGGGATTTATGCACACACACACGGACCTGGTGATTAACACACACGGACCTGGTGATTAACATATACACACACTGACCTGGTGATGTACACACACACACACTGACCTGGTGATGTACACACACACACACTGACCTGGTGATTTACACACACACTGACCTGGTGATTTACTTACACACACATTGATCTGGTGATGTACACACACACACATTGACCTGGTGATGTACACACACACACACACACACTGACCTGGTGATGTACACACACACACACTGACCTGGTGATGTACACACACACACACTGACCTGGTGATGTACACACACACACACTGACCTGGTGATTTGCACACACACACACACACACTGACCTGGTGATTTGCACACACACACACACACACTGACCTGGTGATTTCCACACACACAGTGGCGTGGTGATTTACACACACACGCTGACCTGGTGATTTACACAGACACTGACGTGGTGATTTACACACACACACACTGACCTGGCGATTTACTCACACACTGACCTGGGGATTTATGCACACACACACGGACCTGGTGATTAACACACACGGACCTGGTGATTAACATATACACACACTGACCTGGTGATTTACACACACACACACACACACACACAGTGTATGGTCATTTACACACACACACAGTGCCTGGTCATTTACACACTCACTGACATGGTGATTTACATGCGCACACTGACCTGTCGATTAACACAAACATTGACGTGGTGATTTACACACACATACCACTGACCGGTAATTTATACACACACACACACTGACCTAGTGATTTAATTACACACACATTGATCTGGTGATGTACACACACACACACACACTGACCTGGTGATTTACACACACACACACTGACCTGGTGATTTACACACACACTGACCTGGTGATGTACACACACACACACTGACCTGGTGATTTACACACACACTGACCTGGTGATGTATAGACACACACTGACCTGGTGATTTACACACACACACTGACCTAGTGATTTGCACGCACATAGACTTTCCTGGTGATTTAATCACACACACAGACTCACACACTGACCTGGTGATTTAGACACACACACTAACCTGGTGAATTACACACACACACACACACTGACCTGGTGATTTACACACACACTGACCTGGTGATTTACACACACACACACACACACACACTGACCTGGTTATTTACACACACACACTGACCTGGTGATTTACACACACACACTGACCTGGTGATTTACACACACACTGACCTGTTGATTTGCACATGCACTGACCTGGTGATGTACAGACAGAGACACACACTAACCTGGTGATTTACACACACACACACTGACCTGGTGATTTACACACACACACACACACCTGGTGATATATACACACACACTGATCTGGTGATTTACACACGCACTGACCTGGTGATTTACACACACACACTGACCTGGTGATTTACACACACACTGATCTAGTGATTTACACAAACACTGACCTGTTGATTTACAGACACAGACAGACACTAACCTGGTGATTTATACACACACACACTGACCTGTTGATTTGCACATGCACTGACCTGGTGATGTACAGACAGAGACACACACTAACCTGGTGATTTACACACACACTGACCTGGCGATTTACTCACACACTGACCTGGGGATTTATGCACACACACAAGGACCTGGTGATGAACGCACGCACACACACACACTGACCTGGTGATTTCCACAGACACAAACACTGACCTGGTGATTTACACACACACACACTGACCTACACACACACACACTGACCTGGTGATTTATACACACACACACTGACCTGGTGATTTAAACACACACACACTGACCTGTTGATTTGCACATGCACTGACCTGGTGATGTACACACGCACTGACCTGGTGATGTACACACGAACTGACCTGGTGATGTACACATGCACTGACCTGGTGATGTACACATGCACTGACCTGGTGATGTACACATGCACTGACCTGGTGATGTACACAGGCACACACAGAGACACTGACATGGTGATTTACACACACACACTGACCTAGTGACTTGCACGCACATAGACTTTCCTGGTGATTTAATCACACACACAGACTCACACACTGACCTGGTGATTTACAAACACACTGACCTGGTGATTTACACACACACTGACCTGGTGATGTACACACATACACTGACCTAGTGATTTACACACGAACTGACCTGGTGATGTATAGACACAGACACAGACACACACTAACCTGGTGATTTACACAGACACACACAGACACACTGACCTGGGAATTTACACACACACTGACCTGGTGATTTATGCACACACACAAGGACCTGGTGATGAACGCACGCACACACACACACTGACCTGGTGATTTCCACAGACACAAACACTGACCTGGTGATTTACACACACACACACTGACCTGGTGATTTATACACACACACACTGACCTGGTGATTTAAACACACACACACTGACCTGGTGATTTGCACATGCACTGACCTGGTGATGTACACACGAACTGACCTGGTGATGTATAGACACAGACACACACTAACCTGGTAATTTACACAGACACACACACCTGGTGATATACACACACACTGACCTGGTGATGTACACATGCACTGACCTGGTGATGTACACATGCACTGACCTGGTGATGTACACAGACACACACAGAGACACTGACATGGTGATTTACACACACACACTGACCTAGTGATTTGCACGCACATAGACTTTCCTGGTGATTTAATCACACACACAGACTCACACACTGACCTGGTGATTTAGACACACACACTGACCTGGTGATTTATACGCACACACACTGACCTGGTGATTTAAACACACACACACTGACCTGTTGATTTGCAAATGCACTGACCTGGTGATGTACAGACAGAGACACACACTAACCTGGTGATTTACACACACACACACTGACCTGGTGATTTACAAACACACTGACCTGGTGATTTACACAACACTGACCTGGTGATGTACACACATACACTGACCTGGTGATGTATAGACACAGACACACACTAACCTGGTGATTTACACAGACACACACAGACACACTGACCTGGGAATTTACACACACACTGACCTGGTGATTTATGCACACACACAAGGACCTGGTGATGAACGCACGCACACACACACACTGACCTGGTGATTTCCACAGACACAAACACTGACCTGGTGATTTACACACACACACACTGACCTACACACACACACTGACCTGGTGATTTATACACACACACACTGACCTGGTGATTTAAACACACACACACTGACCTGTTGATTTGCACATGCACTGACCTGGTGATGTACAGACAGAGACACACACTAACCTGGTAATTTACACACACACACACACAGTGATATACACACACACTGACCTGGTGATTTACACACATACGCACACTGACCTGGTGATTTACACACACACACACACACTGACCTGGTGATTTACATACACACTGACCTGGTAATATACACACACACATTGACCTGGTGATTTATGCACACACACACGGACCTGGTGATGAACACACGCACACACTGACCTGGTGATTTACACACACTGACCGAGTGATTTGCACGCACATAGACTTTCCTGGTGATTTAATCGCACACACACACACACTCACCTGGTGATTTACACACACACACACTGATCTGGTGATTTACACACGCGCAAACTGACCTGGGGATTTACATACACACTGACCTGGTGATTTATGCACACACACACTGACCTGGTGATTTACACACACACACACAGACCTGGTGATTTACACACACACAAACACACACTGACCTGGTGATTCACTTAGACACACATTGATCTCGTGATTTACACACACACACACAGACCTGGTGATTTACACACACACACTGACCTGGTGATTTACACACACACGCCCACTGACCTGGTGATTTAAACACACACACTGACCTGCTAATTTACACACACACAGTGGCGTGGTGATTTAAACACACACTGACATCGTGATTTACACACACACACACAGACCTGGTGATTTACACACACACACTGACCTGGTGATTTACTTACACACACATTGATCTGGTGATGTACACACACACACTGATCTGGTGATGTACACACACACACACACTGACCTGGTGATGTACACACACACACACTGACCTGGTGATGTACACACACACACACTGACCTGGTGATGTACACACACACACACACACGCACTGACCTGGTGATTTCCACACACACAGTGGCGTGGTGATTTACACACACATGCTGACCTGGTGATTTACACAGACACTGACGTGGTGATTTACACACACACACACTGACCTGGCGATTTACTCACACACTGACCTGGGGATTTATGCACACACACACGGACCTGGTGATTAACACACACACACACACACACAGTGTCTGGTCATTTACACACACACACAGTGCCTGGTCATTTACACACTCACGGACATGGTGATTTACATGCGCACACTGACCTGTCGATTAACACAAACATTGACGTGGTGATTTCCACACACATACCACTGACCGGTAATTTATACACACACACACACTGACCTGGTGATTTACATACACACACTGACCTGGTGATTTACACACACACACACACACTGACCTGGTGATGTACACACACACACACTGACCTGGTGATGTACACACACACACACTGACCTGGTGATTTACACACACACTGACCTGGTGATTTACTTACACACACATTGATCTGGTGATGTACACACACACACATTGATCTGGTGATGTACACACACACACATTGATCTGGTGATGTACACACACACACATTGATCTGGTGATGTACACACACACACACACTGACCTGGTGATGTACACACACACACACTGACCTGGTGATGTACACACACACACACACACTGACCTGGTGATGTACACACACACACACTGACCTGGTGATGTACACACACACACACACTGACCTGGTGATTTGCACAAACACACACACACACTGACCTGGTGATTTCCACACACACAGTGGCGTGGTGATTTACACCCACACGCTGACCTGGTGATTTACACAGACACTGACGTGGTGATTTACACACACACACACTGACCTGGCGATTTACTCACACGCTGACCTGGTGATTTACACAGACACTGACGTGGTGATTTACACACACACACACTGACCTGGCGATTTACACAGACACTGACGTGGTGATTTACACACACACACACTGACCTGGCGATTTACTCACACACTGACCTGGGGATTTATGCACACACACACGGACCTGGTGATTAACACACACGGACCTGGTGATTAACATATACACACACTGACCTGGTGATTTACACACACACACACACAGTGTATGGTCATTTACACACACACACAGTGCCTGGTCATTTACACACACACACAGTGCCTGGTCATTTACACACTCACTGACATGGTGATTTACATGCGCACACTGACCTGTCGATTAACACAAACATTGACGTGGTGATTTACACACACATACCACTGACCGGTAATTTATACACACACACACACTGACCTAGTGATTTAATTACACACACATTGATCTGGTGATGTACACACACACACACACTGACCTGGTGATTTACACACACACACACTGACCTGGTGATTTACACACACACTGACCTGGTGATGTACACACACACACACTGACCTGGTGATTTACACACACACTGACCTGGTGATGTATAGACACACACTGACCTGGTGATTTACACACACACACTGACCTAGTGATTTGCACGCACATAGACTTTCCTGGTGATTTAATCACACACACAGACTCACACACTGACCTGGTGATTTAGACACACACACTAACCTGGTGAATTACACACACACACACACACTGACCTGATGATTTACACACACACTGACCTGGTGATTTACACACACACACACACACACACACACTGACCTGGTTATTTACACACACACACTGACCTGGTGATTTACACACACACACTGACCTGGTGATTTACACACACACTGACCTGTTGATTTGCACATGCACTGACCTGGTGATGTACAGACAGAGACACACACTAACCTGGTGATTTACACACACACACACTGACCTGGTGATGTACACACACACACTGACCTGGTGATGTACACACACACACTGACCTGGTGATGTACACACACTGACCTGGTGATTTACACACACTGACCTGGTGATTTACACACACACACACACACACACTGACCTGGTCATTTCCACACACACACACACACCTGGTGATATATACACACACACTGATCTGGTGATTTACACACGCACTGACCTGGTGATTTACACACACACACTGACCTGGTGATTTACAGACACACACACACACACACACACACACTGACCTGGTGGTTTACACACACACACACTGACCTGGTGATTTACACACACACACTGACCTGGTGATTTACACAAACACTGACCTGTTGATTTACAGACACAGACAGACACTAACCTGGTGATTTATACACACACACACTGACCTGTTGATTTGCACATGCACTGACCTGGTGATGTACAGACAGAGACACACACTAACCTGGTGATTTACACAACACTGACCTGGCGATTTACTCACACACTGACCTGGGGATTTATGCACACACACAAGGACCTGGTGATGAACGCACGCACACACACACACTGACCTGGTGATTTCCACAGACACAAACACTGACCTGGTGATTTACACACACACACACTGACCTACACACACACACTGACCTGGTGATTTATACACACACACACTGACCTGGTGATTTAAACACACACACACTGACCTGTTGATTTGCACATGCACTGACCTGGTGATGTACACACGCACTGACCTGGTGATGTACACACGAACTGACCTGGTGATGTACACACGAACTGACCTGGTGATGTACACATGCACTGACCTGGTGATGTACACATGCACTGACCTGGTGATGTACACAGACACACACAGAGACACTGACATGGTGATTTACACACACACACTGACCTAGTGACTTGCACGCACATAGACTTTCCTGGTGATTTAATCACACACACAGACTCACACACTGACCTGGTGATTTACAAACACACTGACCTGGTGATTTACACACACACTGACCTGGTGATGTACACACATACACTGACCTGGTGATTTACACACGAACTGACCTGGTGATGTATAGACACAGACACAGACACACACTAACCTGGTGATTTACACAGACACACACAGACACACTGACCTGGGAATTTACACACACACTGACCTGGTGATTTATGCACACACACAAGGACCTGGTGATGAACGCACGCACACACACACACTGACCTGGTGATTTCCACAGACACAAACACTGACCTGGTGATTTACACACACACACACTGACCTGGTGATTTATACACACACACACTGACCTGGTGATTTAAACACACACACACTGACCTGGTGATTTGCACATGCACTGACCTGGTGATGTACACACGAACTGACCTGGTGATGTATAGACACAGACACACACTAACCTGGTAATTTACACAGACACACACACCTGGTGATATACACACACACTGACCTGGTGATGTACACATGCACTGACCTGGTGATGTACACATGCACTGACCTGGTGATGTACACAGACACACACAGAGACACTGACATGGTGATTTACACACACACACTGACCTAGTGATTTGCACGCACATAGACTTTCCTGGTGATTTAATCACACACACAGACTCACACACTGACCTGGTGATTTAGACACACACACTGACCTGGTGATTTATACGCACACACACTGACCTGGTGATTTAAACACACACACACTGACCTGTTGATTTGCAAATGCACTGACCTGGTGATGTGCAGACAGAGACACACACTAACCTGGTGATTTACACACACACACACTGACCTGGTGATTTACAAACACACTGACCTGGTGAGTTACACACACACAGACCTGGTGATGTACACACATACACTGACCTGGTGATTTACACACGGACTGACCTGGTGATGTATAGACACAGACACAGACACACACTAACCTGGTGATTTACACAGACACACACAGACACACTGACCTGGGAATTTACACACACACTGACCTGGTGATTTATGCACACACACAAGGACCTGGTGATGAACGCACGCACACACACACACTGACCTGGTGATTTACAAACACACTGACCTGGTGATTTACACACACACTGACCTGGTGATGTACACACATACACTGACCTGGTGATGTATAGACACAGACACACACTAACCTGGTGATTTACACAGACACACACAGACACACTGACCTGGGAATTTACACACACACTGACCTGGTGATTTATGCACACACACAAGGACCTGGTGATGAACGCACGCACACACACACACTGACCTGGTGATTTCCACAGACACAAACACTGACCTGGTGATTTACACACACACACACTGACCTACACACACACACTGACCTGGTGATTTATACACACACACACTGACCTGGTGATTTAAACACACACACACTGATCTGTTGATTTGCACATGCACTGACCTGGTGATGTACACACGCACTGACCTGGTGATATACACACGAACTGACCTGGTGATGTACACATGCACTGACCTGGTGATGTACACATGCACTGACCTGGTGATGTACACATGCACTGACCTGGTGATGTACACAGACACACACAGAGACACTGACATGGTGATTTACACACACACACTGACCTAGTGACTTGCACGCACATAGACTTTCCTGGTGATTTAATCACACACACAGACTCACACACTGACCTGGTGATTTACAAACACACTGACCTGGTGATTTACACACACACTGACCTGGTGATGTACACATACACTGACCTGGTGATTTACACACGAACTGACCTGGTGATGTATAGACACAGACACAGACACACACTAACCTGGTGATACACACAGACACACTGACCTGGGAATTTACACACACACTGACCTGGTGATTTATGCACACACACAAGGACCTGGTGATGAACGCACGCACACACACACACTGACCTGGTGATTTCCACAGACACAAACACTGACCTGGTGATTTACACACACACACACTGACCTGGTGATTTATACACACACACACTGACCTGGTGATTTAAACACACACACACTGACCTGTTGATTTGCACATGCACTGACCTGGTGATGTACACATGAACTGACCTGGTGATGTATAGACACAGACACACACTAACCTGGTAATTTACACAGACACACACACCTGGTGATATACACACACACTGACCTGGTGATGTACACATGCACTGACCTGGTGATGTACACATGCACTGACCTGGTGATGTACACATGCACTGACCTGGTGATGTACACATGCACTGACCTGGTGATGTACACATGCACTGACCTGGTGATGTACACAGACACACACAGAGACACTGACATGGTGATTTACACACACACACTGACCTAGTGATTTGCACGCACATAGACTTTCCTGGTGATTTAATCACACACACAGACTCACACACTGACCTGGTGATTTAGACACACACACTGACCTGGTGATTTATACGCACACACACTGACCTGGTGATTTAAACACACACACACTGACCTGTTGATTTGCAAATGCACTGACCTGGTGATGTACAGACAGAGACACACACTAACCTGGTGATTTACACACACACACACACACTGACCTGGTGATTTACAAACACACTGACCTGGTGATTTACACACACACTGACCTGGTGATGTACACACATACACTGACCTGGTGATGTATAGACACAGACACACACTAACCTGGTGATTTACACAGACACACACAGACACACTGACCTGGGAATTTACACACACACTGACCTGGTGATTTATGCACACACACAAGGACCTGGTGATGAACGCACGCACACACACACACTGACCTGGTGATTTCCACAGACACAAACACTGACCTGGTGATTTACACACACACACACTGACCTACACACACACACTGACCTGGTGATTCATACACACACACACTGACCTGGTGATTTAAACACACACACACTGACCTGTTGATTTGCACATGCACTGACCTGGTGATGTACAGACAGAGACACACACTGACCTGGTGATTTACACACATACGCACACTGACCTGGTGATTTACACACACACACACACTGACCTGGTGATTTACATACACACTGACCTGGTAATATACACACACACTGACCTGGTGATTTATGCACACACACACGGACCTGGTGATGAACACACGCACACACTGACCTGGTGATTTACACACACTGACCTGGTGATTTACACACACACATTAACCTGATGATTTATACAGACACTGATCTGGTGATTTACACACACACACCGACCTGATGATTTACACACACTCACTGACCGAGTGATTTGCACGCACATAGACTTTCCTGGTGATTTAATCGCACACACACACACTCACCTGGTGATTTACACACACACACACACTGATCTGGTGATTTACACACGCGCAAACTGACCTGGGGATTTACATACACACTGACCTGGTGATTTATGCACACACACACTGACCTGGTGATTTACACACACACACACAGACCTGGTGATTTACACACACACACACACACTGACCTGGTGATTCACTTAGACACACATTGATCTCGTGATTTACACACACACACACAGACCTGGTGATTTACACACACACGCCCACTGACCTGGTGATTTAAACACACACACTGACCTGCTAATTTACACACACACAGTGGCGTGGTGATTTAAACACACACTGACATCGTGATTTACACAAACACACACAGACCTGGTGATTTACACACACACACTGACCTGGTGATTTACTTACACACACATTGATCTGGTGATGTACACACACACACACATTGATCTGGTGATGTACACACACACACACTGACCTGGTGATGTACACACACACACACTGACCTGGTGATTTGCACACACACACGCACTGACCTGGTGATTTCCACACACACAGTGGCGTGGTGATTTACACACACACACTGACCTGGTGATTTACACAGACACTGACGTGGTGATTTACACACACACACACTGACCTGGCGATTTACTCACACACTGACCTGGGGATTTATGCACACACACACGGACCTGGTGATTAACACACACGGACCTGGTGATTAACATATACACACACTGACCTGGTGATTTTCACACACTGACCTGGTGATTTACACACACACAGTGCCTGGTCATTTACACACACACACACAGTGCCTGGTCATTTACACACTCACTGACATGGTGATTTACATGCGCACACTGACCTGTCGATTAACACAAACATTGACGTGGTGATTTACACACACATACCACTGACCGGTAATTTATACACACACACACACTGACCTAGTGATTTAATTACACACACATTGAACTGGTGATGTACACACACACACACACTGACCTGGTGATTTACACACACACACTGACCTAGTGATTTAATTACACACACACTAATCTGGTGATGTACACAAACACACACACACTGATCTGGTGATGTACACACACACACACTGACCTGGTGATTTACACACACACTGACCTGGTGATGTACACACACACACACACTGACCTGGTGATTTACACACACACTGACCTGGTGATTTACACACACACTGACCTGGTTATTTACACACACACTGACCTGGTGATTTACACAAACACTGACCTGTTGATTTACAGACACAAACAGACACTAACCTGGTGATTTATACACACACACACTGACCTGTTGATTTGCACATGCACTGACCTGGTGATGTACAGACAGAGACACACACTAACCTGGTGATTTACACACACACACACTGACCTGGTGATGTACACACACACACTGACCTGGTGATGTACACACACACACACTGACCTGGTGATGTACACACACACACACTGACCTGGTGATGTACACACACAGACTGACCTGGTGATGTAGAGACACAGACACACACTAACCTGGTGATTTACACAGACACACTGACCTGGTGATTTACACACACACACTGACCTGGTGATTTACACACACACACTGATCTGGTGATGTACACACACACACTGACCTGGTGATTTACACACACACACTGACCTGGTGATGTACAGACAGAGACATACACTAACCTGGTGATTTACACACACACTGACCTGGTGATTTACAGACACACACACACACACTGACCTGGTGATTTACACACACACTGACCTGGCGATTTACTCACACACTGACCTGGGGATTGATGCACACACACACGGACCTGGTGATTAACACACACGGACCTGGTGATTAACATATACACACACTGACCTGGTGATTTACACACACTGACCTGGTGATTTACACACACACACAAAGTGCCTGGTCATTTACACACACACTGAACTGGTGATTTACACACACACACACACACACACACCTGGTGATATACACAAACACACTGACCTGGTGATTTACACATGCACTGACCTGGTGATTTACAGACACACACACACACAGACCTGGTGATATACACACACACTGACCTGGTGATGTACACACACACACACTGACCTGGTGATTTACACACACACTGACCTGGTGATGTATAGACACAGACACACACTAACCTGGTGATTTACACGGACACACACACCTGGTGATATACACACACACACTGATCTGGTGATTTACACACGCACTGACCTGGTGATGTAAACACACACACTGACCTGGTGATTTACACACGCACTGATCTGGTGATATGCACACATGCACTGACCTGGTGATATGCACACATGCACTGACCTGGTGATATGCACACATGCACTGACCTGGTGATGTACACATGCACTGACCTGGTGATGTACACATGCACTGACCTGGTGATGTACACACACACACTGACCTAGTGATTTGCACGCACATAGACTTTCCTGGTGATTTAGTCACACACACAGACTCACACTGACCTGGTGATGTACACACACACACACTGACCTGGTGATGCACACACGAACTGACCTGGTGATATATAGACACAGACACACACTAACCTGGTGATTTACACAGACACACACACCTGGTGATATACACACACACTGACCTGGTGATTTACACACATACGCACACTGACCTTGTGATTTACACACACACACACTGACCTGGTGACTTGCACACACACTGAGCTGGTGATTTACACATACACACACTGACCTGGTCATTTACACACACACACACACACACTAACCTGGTGAATTACACACACACACACACACACTGACCTGATGATTTACACACGCACTGACCTGGTGATTTACACACACACACACTGACCTGGTTATTTACACACACACACTGACCTGGTGATTTACACACACACACTGACCTGGTGATTTACACACACACACTGACCTGGTGATTTACACACACACTGATCTAGTGATTTACACAAACACTGACCTGTTGATTTACAGACACAGACAGACACTAACCTGGTGATTTATACACACACACACTGACCTGTTGATTTGCACATGCACTGACCTGGTGATGTACAGACAGAGACAGACACTAACCTGGTGATTTATACACACACACACTGACCTGGTGATTTACACACACACTGACCTGGCGATTTACTCACACACTGACCTGGCGATTTATGCACACACACACGGACCTGGTGATTAACACACACGGACCTGGTGATTTACACACACACACAGCCTGGTGATTTACACACACACACACAAAGTGCCTGGTCATTTACACACACACTGAACTGGTGATTTACACACACTCACACCTCTGGTGATATACACAAACACACTGACCTGGTGATTTACACATGCACTGACCTTGTGATTTACAGACACACACACACACACACACAGACCTGGTGATATACACACATACACTGACCTGGTGATTTACACACGAACTGACCTGGTGATGTATAGACACAGACACACACTAACCTGGTGATTTACACACACACACACACACACACTGACCTGGTGATTTACACACACACACACACTGACCTGGTGATTTACAGACACACACACACACTGACCTGGTGATTTACACACACACACTGACCTGGTGATTTACACACACACACTGACATTGTGATTTACATGCGCACACTGACCTGCCGATTAACACAAACATTGACGTGGTGATTTACACACACATACCACTGACCGGTAATTTATACACACACACACACTGACCTGGTGATTTACACACACACTGACCTGGTGATGTACACACATACACTGACCTGGTGATTTACACACGAACTGACCTGGTGATGTATAGACACAGACACACACTAACCTGGTGATTTACACACACACACACACACACACACACACACACACACACACACACACACACACACACACACACACACACACACACACTGACCTGGTGGTTTACACACACACACACTGACCTGGTGATTTACACACACACACTGACCTGTTGATTTGCACATGCACTGACCTGGTGATGTGCAGACAGAAACACACACTAACCTGGTGATTTACACACACACACACTGACCTGGTGATGTACACACACACACTGACCTGGTGATGTACACACACACACTGACCGGGTGATTTACACACGAACTGACCTGGTGATGTAGAGACACAGACACACACTAACCTGGTGATTTACACAGACACACTGACCTGGTGATTTACACACACACACTGACCTCGTGATTAACACACACACACTGACCTGGTGATGTACACACACACACTGACCTGGTGATTTACACACACACTGACCTGGTGATGTACAGACAGAGACATACACTAACCTGATGATTTACACACACACACTGACCTGGTGATTTACAGACACACACACACACACTGACCTGGTGATTTACACACACACTGACCTGGCGATTTACTCACACACTGACCTGGGGATTGATGCACACACACACGGACCTGGTGATTAATACACACGGACCTGGTGATTAACATATACACACACTGACCTGGTGATTTACACACACTGACCTGGTGATTTACACACACACACACAAAGTGCCTGGTCATTTACACACACACTGAACTGGTGATTTACACACACACACACACACACAGACCTGGTGATTTACACACACACACTGACCTGGTGATTTACACACACACGCCCACTGACCTGGTGATTTAAACACACACACTGACCTGCTAATTTACACACACACAGTGGCGTGGTGATTTAAATACACACTGACATCGTGATTTACACACACACACACAGACCTGGTGATTTACACACACACTGACCTGGTGATTTACTTACACACACATTGATCTGGTGATGTACACACACACACATTGATCTGGTGATGTACACACACACACACTGACCTGGTGATGTACACACACACACACTGACCTGGTGATGTACACACACACACACTGACCTGGTGATGTACACACACACACACACTGACCTGGTGATGTACACACACACACACACACACTGACCTGGGAATTTACACACACACTGACCTGGTGATTTATGCACACACACAAGGACCTGGTGATGAACGCACGCACACACACACACTGACCTGGTGATTTCCACAGACACAAACACTGACCTGGTGATTTACACACACACACACTGACCTGGTGATTTATACACACACACACTGACCTGGTGATTTCCACAGACACAAACACTGACCTGTTGATTTGCACATGCACTGACCTGGTGATGTACACACGAACTGACCTGGTGATGTATAGACACAGACACACACTAACCTGGTAATTTACACAGACACACACACCTGGTGATATACACACACACTGACCTGGTGATTTACACATGCACTGACCTGGTGATGTACACATGCACTGACCTGGTGATGTACACATGCACTGACCTGGTGATGTACACATGCACTGACCTGGTGATGTACACATGCACTGACCTGGTGATGTACACATGCACTGACCTGGTGATGTACACAGACACACACAGAGACACTGACATGGTGATTTACACACACACACTGACCTAGTGATTTGCACGCACATAGACTTTCCTGGTGATTTAATCACACACACAGACTCACACACTGACCTGGTGATTTAAACACACACACACTGACCTGGTGATTTGCAAATGCACTGACCTGGTGATGTACAGACAGAGACACACACTAACCTGGTGATTTACACACACACACACTGACCTGGTGATTTACAAAACACACTGACCTGGTGATTTACACACACACTGACCTGGTGATGTACACACATACACTGACCTGGTGATGTATAGACACAGACACACACTAACCTGGTGATTTACACAGACACACAGACACACTGACCTGGGAATTTACACACACACTGACCTGGTGATTTATGCACACACACAAGGACCTGGTGATGAACGCACGCACACACACACACTGACCTGGTGATTTCCACAGACACAAACACTGACCTGGTGATTTACACACACACACACTGACCTACACACACACACTGACCTGGTGATTTATACACACACACACTGACCTGGTGATTTAAACACACACACACTGACCTGTTGATTTGCACATGCACTGACCTGGTGATGTACAGACAGAGACACACACTAACCTGGTAATTTACACACACACACACACACCTGGTGATATACACACACACTGACCTGGTGATTTACACACATACGCACACTGACCTGGTGATTTACACACACACACACACACTGACCTGGTGATTTACATACACACTGACTGGTAATATACACACACACTGACCTGGTGATTTATGCACACACACACGGACCTGGTGATGAACACACGCACACACTGACCTGATGATTTATACAGACACTGATCTGGTGATTTACACACACACACCGACCTGATGATTTACACACACTCACTGACCGAGTGATTTGCACGCACATAGACTTTCCTGGTGATTTAATCGCACACACACACACTCACCTGGTGATTTACACACACACACACTGATCTGGTGATTTACACACACACACACAGACCTGGGGATTTACACACACACACACACTGACCTGGTGATTCACTTAGACACACATTGATCTCGTGATTTACACACACACACACAGACCTGGTGATTTACACACACACACTGACCTGGTGATTTACACACACACGCCCACTGACCTGGTAATTTAAACACACACACTGACCTGCTAATTTACACACACACAGTGGCGTGGTGATTTAAACACACACTGACATCGTGATTTACACACACACACACAGACCTGGTGAATTACACACACACACTGACCTGGTGATTTACTTACACACACATTGATCTGGTGATGTACACACACACACATTGATCTGGTGATGTACACACACACACTGATCTGGTGATGTACACACACACACACACTGACCTGGTGATGTACACACACACACACTGACCTGGTGATGTACACACACACACACGCACTGACCTGGTGATTTCCACACACACAGTGGCGTGGTGATTTACACACACATGCTGACCTGGTGATTTACACAGACACTGACGTGGTGATTTATGCACACACACACGGACCTGGTGATTAACACACACGGACCTGGTGATTTACACACACACACACACAGTGTCTGGTCATTTACACACACACACAGTGCCTGGTCATTTACACACTCACTGACATGGTGATTTACATGCGCACACTGACCTGTCGATTAACACAAACATTGACGTGGTGATTTACACACACATACCACTGACCGGTAATTTATACACACACACACACTGACCTGGTGATTTACATACACACACTGACCTGGTGATTTACACACACACACACACACACTGACCTGGTGATGTACACACACACACACTGACCTGGTGATTTGCACACACACACGCACTGACCTGGTGATTTCCACACACACAGTGGCGTGGTGATTTACACACACACACTGACCTGGTGATTTACACAGACACTGACGTGGTGATTTACACACACACACACTGACCTGGCGATTTACTCACACACTGACCTGGGGATTTATGCACACACACACGGACCTGGTGATTAACACACACGGACCTGGTGATTAACATATACACACACTGACCTGGTGATTTTCACACACTGACCTGGTGATTTTCACACACTGACCTGGTGATTTACACACACACAGTGCCTGGTCATTTACACACACACACACACAGTGCCTGGTCATTTACACACTCACTGACATGGTGATTTACATGCGCACACTGACCTGTCGATTAACACAAACATTGACGTGGTGATTTACACACACATACCACTGACCGGTAATTTATACACACACACACACTGACCTAGTGATTTAATTACACACACATTGATCTGGTGATGTACACACACACACACACTGACCTGGTGATTTACACACACACACTGACCTAGTGATTTAATTACACACACACTAATCTGGTGATGTACACAAACACACACACACTGATCTGGTGATGTACACACACACACACACTGACCTGGTGATTTACACACACACTGACCTGGTGATGTACACACACACACACTGACCTGGTGATTTACACACACACTGATCTGGTGAATTACACACACACACACACACACACTGACCTGATGATTTACACACACACTGACCTGGTTATTTACACACACACTGACCTGGTGATTTACACAAACACTGACCTGGTGATTTACAGACACAAACAGACACTAACCTGGTGATTTATACACACACACACTGACCTGTTGATTTGCACATGCACTGAGCTGGTGATGTACAGACAGAGACACACACTAACCTGGTGATTTACACACACACACACTGACCTGGTGATGTACACACACACACTGACCTGGTGATGTACACACACACACTGACCTGGTGATGTACACACACACACTGACCTGGTGATGTAGAGACACAGACACACACTAACCTGGTGATTTACACAGACACACTGACCTGGTGATTTACACACACACACTGACCTGGTGATTTACACACACACACTGACCTGGTGATGTACACACACACACTGACCTGGTGATGTACACACACACACTGACCTGGTGATGTACAGACAGAGACATACACTAACCTGGTGATTTACACACACACTGACCTGGTGATTTACAGACACACACACACACACTGACCTGGTGATTTACACACACACTGACCTGGCGATTTACTCACACACTGACCTGGGGATTGATGCACACACACACGGACCTGGTGATTAACACACACGGACCTGGTGATTAACATATACACACACTGACCTGGTGATTTACACACACTGACCTGGTGATTTACACACACACACACAAAGTGCCTGGTCATTTACACACACACTGAACTGGTGATTTACACACACACACACACACACACACCTGGTGACATACACAAACACACTGACCTGGTGATTTACACATGCACTGACCTGGTGATTTACAGACACACACACACACAGACCTGGTGATATACACACACACTGACCTGGTGATGTACACACACACACACTGACCTGGTGATTTACACACACACTGACCTGGTGATGTATAGACACAGACACACACTAACCTGGTGATTTACACGGACACACACACCTGGTGATATACACACACACACTGATCTGGTGATTTACACACGCACTGACCTGGTGATGTAAACACACACACTGACCTGGTGATTTACACACGCACTGATCTGGTGATATGCACACATGCACTGACCTGGTGATATGCACACATGCACTGACCTGGTGATGTACACATGCACTGACCTGGTGATGTACACATGCACTGACCTGGTGATGTACACACACACACTGACCTAGTGATTTGCACGCACATAGACTTTCCTGGTGATTTAATCACACACACAGACTCACACTGACCTGGTGATGTACACACACACACACTGACCTGGTGATGCACACACGAACTGACCTGGTGATATATAGACACAGACACACACTAACCTGGTGATTTACACAGACACACACACCTGGTGATATACACACACACTGACCTGGTGATTTACACACATACGCACACTGACCTTGTGATTTACACACACACACACTGACCTGGTGACTTGCACACACACTGAGCTGGTGATTTACACATACACACACTGACCTGGTCATTTACACACACACACACACACACTGACCTGATGATTTACACACGCACTGACCTGGTGATTTACACACACACACACTGACCTGGTTATTTACACACACACACTGACCTGGTGATTTACACACACACACTGACCTGGTGATTTACACACACACACTGACCTGGTGATTTGCACACACACACTGACCTGGTGATTTACACAAACACTGACCTGTTGATTTACAGACACAGACAGACACTAACCTGGTGATTTATACACACACACACTGACCTGTTGATTTGCACATGCACTGACCTGGTGATGTACAGACAGAGACAGACACTAACCTGGTGATTTATACACACACACACTGACCTGGTGAGTTACACACACACTGACCTGGCGATTTACTCACACACTGACCTGGCGATTTATGCACACACACACGGACCTGGTGATTAACACACACGGACCTGGTGATTTACACACACACACAGCCTGGTGATTTACACACACACACACAAAGTGCCTGGTCATTTACACACACACTGAACTGGTGATTTACACACACTCACACCTCTGGTGATATACACAAACACACTGACCTGGTGATTTACACATGCACTGACCTTGTGATTTACAGACACACACACACACACACACAGACACACACACACAGACCTGGTGATATACACACATACACTGACCTGGTGATTTACACACGAACTGACCTGGTGATGTATAGACACAGACACACACTAACCTGGTGATTTACACACACACACACTGACCTGGTGATTTACACACACACACTGACCTGGTGATTTACACACACACACTGACATTGTGATTTACATGCGCACACTGACCTGCCGATTAACACAAACATTGACGTGGTGATTTACACACACATACCACTGACCGGTAATTTATACACACACACACACTGACCTGGTGATTTACACACACACTGACCTGGTGATGTACACACATACACTGACCTGGTGATTTACACACGAACTGACCTGGTGATGTATAGACACAGACACACACTAACCTGGTGATTTACACACACACACACACACACTGACCTGGTGATTTACACACACACACACTGACCTGGTGATTTACACACACACACTGACCTGGTGATTTACACAAACACTGACCTGTTGATTTACAGACACAAACAAACACTAACCTGGTGATTTACACACACACACACACTGACCTGGTGATGTACACACACACACTGACCGGGTGATTTACACACGAACTGACCTGGTGATGTAGAGACACAGACACACACTAACCTGGTGATTTACACAGACACACTGACCTGGTGATTTACACACACACACTGACCTGGTGATTTACACACACACACTGACCTGGTGATGTACACACACGAACTGACCTGGTGATTTACACACACACTGACCTGGTGATGTACAGACAGAGACATACACTAACCTGATGATTTACACACACACACTGACCTGGTGATTTACAGACACACACACACACACACACTGACCTGGTGATTTACACACACACTGACCTGGCGATTTACTCACACACTGACCTGGGGATTGATGCACACACACACGGACCTGGTGATTAATACACACGGACCTGGTGATTAACATATACACACACTGACCTGGTGATTTACACACACTGACCTGGTGATTTACACACACACACAAAGTGCCTGGTCATTTACACACACACTGAACTGGTGATTTACACACACACACACACACACAGACCTGGTGATTTACACACACACACTGACCTGGTGATTTACACACACACGCCCACTGACCTGGTGATTTAAACACACACACTGACCTGCTAATTTACACACACACAGTGGCGTGGTGATTTAAATACACACTGACATCGTGATTTACACACACACACACAGACCTGGTGATTTACACACACACTGACCTGGTGATTTACTTACACACACATTGATCTGGTGATGTACAAACACACACACTGATCTGGTGATGTACACACACACACACTGACCTGGTGATGTACACACACACACACTGACCTGGTGATGTACACACACACACACACTGACCTGGTGATGTACACACACACACACACTGACCTGGTGATGTACACACACACACACACACTGACCTGGTGATGTACACACACACACACACACTGACCTGGTGATGTACACACACACACACTGACCTGGTGATGTACACACACACACACAGACCTGGTGATTTACACACACACTGACCTGGTGATTTACTTACACACACATTGATCTGGTGATGTACACACACACACATTGATCTGGTGATGTACACACACACACATTGATCTGGTGATGTACACACACACACACACACACTGACCTGGTGATGTACACACACACACACTGACCTGGTGATGTACACACACACACACTGACCTGGTGATGTACACACACACACACACACACACTGACCTGGTGATGTACACACACACACACACTGACCTGGTGATGTACACACACACACACTGACCTGGTGATGTACACACACACACACTGACCTGGTGATGTACACACACACACACTGACCTGGTGATTTGCACACACACACACACACACTGACCTGGTCATTTCCACACACACAGTGGCGTGGTGATTTACACACACACGCTGACCTGGTGATTTACACAGACACTGACGTGGTGATTTACACACACACACACTGACCTGGCGATTTACTCACACGCTGACCTGATGATTTACACAGACACTGACGTGGTGATTTACACACACACACACTGACCTGGCGATTTACTCACACACTGACCTGGGGATTTATGCACACACACACGGACCTGGTGATTAACACACACGGACCTGGTGATTAACATATACACACACTGACCTGGTGATGTACACACACACACACTGACCTGGTGATGTACACACACACACACTGACCTGGTGATTTACACACACACTGACCTGGTGATTTACTTACACACACATTGATCTGGTGATGTACACACACACACACTGACCTGGTGATGTACACACACACACACTGACCTGGTGATTTGCACACACACACACACACACACACTGACCTGGTGATTTCCACACACACAGTGGCGTGGTGATTTACACACACACGCTGACCTGGTGATTTACACAGACACTGACGTGGTGATTTACACACACACACACTGACCTGGCGATTTACTCACACACTGACCTGGGGATTTATGCACACACACACGGACCTGGTGATTAACACACACGGACCTGGTGATTAACATATACACACACTGACCTGGTGATTTACACACACACACACAGTGTATGGTCATTTACACACACACACAGTACCTGGTCATTTACACACTCACTGACATGGTGATTTACATGCGCACACTGACCTGTCGATTAACACAAACATTGACGTGGTGATTTACACACACATACCACTGACCGGTAATTTATACACACACACACACTGACCTAGTGATTTAATTACACACACATTGATCTGGTGATGTACACACACACACACACTGACCTGGTGATTTACACACACACACACACTGACCTGGTGATGTACACACACACACACTGACCTGGTGATTTACACACACACTGACCTGGTGATGTATAGACACACACTGACCTGGTGATTTACACACACACACTGACCTAGTGATTTGCACGCACATAGACTTTCCTGGTGATTTAATCACACACACAGACTCACACACTGACCTGGTGATTTAGACACACACACTAACCTGGTGCATTACACACACACACACACTGACCTGATGATTTACACACACACTGACCTGGTGATTTACACACACACACACACACACACACACTGACCTGGTTATTTACACACACACACTGACCTGGTGATTTACACACACACACTGACCTGGTGATTTACACACACACACTGACCTGTTGATTTGCACATGCACTGACCTGGTGATGTACAGACAGAGACACACACTAACCTGGTGATTTACACACACACACACTGACCTGGTGATGTACACACACACACTGACCTGGTGATGTACACACACACACTGACCTGGTGATTTACACACACTGACCTGGTGCTTTACACACACACACACACACACACACTGACCTGGTCATTTCCACACACACGCACACACCTGGTGATGTACACACACACACTGACCTGGTGATTTACACACACACTGACCTGGTGATTTACACACACACACTGACCTGGTGATTTACACACACACTGATCTAGTGATTTACACAAACACTGACCTGTTGATTTACAGACACAGACAGACACTAACCTGGTGATTTATACACACACACACTGACCTGTTGATTTGCACATGCACTGACCTGGTGATGTACAGACAGAGACACACACTAACCTGGTGATTTACACACACACTGACCTGGCGATTTACTCACACACTGACCTGGGGATTTATGCACACACACACGGACCTGGTGATTAACACACACGGACCTGGTGATTAACATATACACACACTGACCTGGTGATTTACACACACACACACAAAGTGCCTGGTCATTTACACACACACTGAACTGGTGATTTACACACACACACACACCTGGTGATATACACAAACACACTGACCTGGTGATATACACATGCACTGACCTGGTGATTTACAGACACACACACACACACACACACACACAGACCTGGTGATATACACACACACACACTGACCTGGTGATTTACAGACACACACACACACTGACCTGGTGATTTACACACACACACTGACCTGGTGATTTACATGCGCACACTGACCTGCCGATTAACACACACATACCACTGACCGGTAATTTATACACACACACACACACTGACCTGGTGATTTACACACACACTGACCTGGTGATGTACACACATACACTGACCTGGTGATTTACACACGAACTGACCTGGTGATGTATAGACACAGACACACATTAACCTGGTGATTTACACACACACACACACACACTGACCTGGTGATTTACACACACACACACTGACCTGGTGATTTACAGACACACACACACACTGACCTGGTGATTTACACACACACACTGACCTGGTGATTTACACACACACACACTGACCTAGTGATTTATACACACACTGATCTGGTGATTTACACACGCGCAAACTGACCAGGGGATTTACATACACACTGACATGGTGATTTACACACATACACTGACCTGGTGATTTACACATGCACACTGACCTGGTGATTTACACACACACTGACCTGGTGATGTACAGATACAGACACACACTAACCTGGTGATTTACACACACACACACACTGAGCTGGTCATTTACACACACACTGACATGGTGATTTACATGCGCACTGATCAGATGATGTACACACACACACACACACTGACCTGGTGATTTGCACACACACACTGACCTGGTGATTTATACACACACACTGACCTGGTGATTTACACACGCGCAAAATGACCAGGGGATTTACATACACACTGACATGGTGATTTACGCACACACACACGGATCTGGTGATTTACTTACACACACATTGACCTGGTGATTTAAACACACACTGACATGGTGATTTACACACACACGCAACTGAGCTTGTGATTTACACACACACACACACTGACCTGGTGATGTACACATGCACTGACATGGTGATTTACACACACACACTGACCTAGTGATTTGCACGCACATAGACTTTCCTGGTGATTTAATCACACACACAGACTCACACTGACCTGGTGATGTACACACACACACTGACCTGGTGATGCAGACACGAACTGACCTGGTGATATATAGACACAGACACACACTAACCTGGTGATTTACACAGACACACACACCTGGTGATATACACACACACTGACCTGGTGATTTACACACATACGCACACTGACCTTGTGATTTACACACACACACACTGACCTGGTGACTTGCACACACACACACACACACTCAACTGCTGATTTACACACATGCTGATCTGGTGATTTACACACACGCACACTGACCTGGGGATTTGCACACACACTGAGCTGGTGATTTACACACACACACACTGACCTGGTCATTTACACACACACACACTAACCTGGTGAATTACACACACACACACACACACACTGACCTGATGATTTACACACGCACTGACCTGGTGATTTACACACACACACACTGACCTGGTTATTTACACACACACACTGACCTGGTGATGTACACACACACACTGACCTGGTGATGTACACACACACACTGACCTGGTGATTTACACACACACTGATCTGGTGATATGCACACGTACACTGACCTGGTGATTTACACACACACACTGATCTGGTGATGTACACACACACACACTGACCTGGTGATTTTTCAAACACACAGACACACTGACCTGGGAATTTACACACACACTGACCTGGTGATTTATGCACACACACACGGACCTGGTGATGAACACACGCACACGCACACACACACACACTGACCTGGTGATTTACACACACTGACCTGGTGATTTACACACACACACTGACCTGATGATTTACACACACACACTGACATAGTGATTTGCACGCACATAGACTTTCCTGGTGATTCAATCACACACAAACACTCACACACACTGACCTGGTGATTTACACACACACATTAACCTGGTGATTTACACACACACACTGACCTGGTGATTTACACACACACACTGACCTGGTGATTTACACACACACATTAACCTGGTGATTTATACAGACACTGATCTGGTGATTTACACACACACACTGACCTGATGATTTACACACACACACTGACCTAGTGATTTGCACGCACATAGACTTTCCTGGTGATTCAATCACACACAAACACTCACACACACTGACCTGGTGATTTATACACACACTGATCTGGTGATTTACACACGCGCAAACTGACCAGGGGATTTATATGCACACTGACATGGTGATTTACACACACACACTGACCTGGTGATTTACACACGCACTGACCTGGTGATGTACACACGCACTGACCTGGTGATTTACACACACACTGATCTGGTGATTTATGCACACACACACGGACCTGGTGATGAACACACGCACGCACACACACACACACACTGACCTGGTGATTTACACACACTGACCTGGTGATTTACACACACACATTAACCTGGTGATTTACACACACACACTGACCTGATGATTTACACACACACACTGACCTAGTGATTTGCACGCACATAGACTTTCCTGGTGATTCAATCACACACAAACACTCACACACACTGACCTGGTGATTTACACACACACATTAACCTGGTGATTTACACACACACACTGACCTGGTGATTTACACAAACACACTGTCCTGGTGATATGCACACATACACTGACCTGGTGATTTACACATGCACTGACCTGGTGATGTACAGACAGAGACACGCACTAACCTGGTGATTTACACACACACACACTGACCTGGTGATTTACACACACACTGACCTGGTAATATACACATATACACTGACCTGGTGATTTACAGACACACACACACACTGACCTGGTCATTTACACGCACACACTAACCTGGTGAATTGCACACACACACACTGATCTGGTGATTTACACACAGACACACTGACCTGGTGATTTACACGCAGACACACTGACCTGGTGATTTATACGCAGACACACTGACCTGGTGATTTACACACACACACAGGTGTGGTGATTTACACACACACACTGATCTGGTGATTTACACATACACACACTGACCTGGTGATTTACACGCACACAAACACTGACCTGGTGATTTACACACACACAAACACTGACCTGGTGATTTACACACACACAAACACTGACCTGGTGATTTAATCACACACACACACACACACTCACCTGGTGATTTACACACACACTGATCTGGTGATTTACACACGCGCACACTGACCTGGTCATTTACACGCACACACACTAACCTGGTGAATTGCACACACACATACTGACCTGGTGATTTAAACACACACTGACATGGTGATTTACACATACACACACTGACCTGGTGATTTACACGCACACACTCTGACCTGATGATTTACGCACACACTGACCCACTGATTTACACACACACACTGATCTGGTGATGTACACTCACACACACTGATCTGGTGATTTACACATACACACACTGACCTGGTCATTTGCACGCACACACTCTGACCTGATGATTTACGCACACACTGACCCACTGATTTACACACACACACTGATCTGGTGATGTACACACACACACACTGATCTGGTGATTTACACACACACACACACTGACCTGGTGATTTACACACACACACACTGACCTAGTGACTGACACACACAAACACACACTGACCTGGTGATTTACACACACGCACACTGACATGGTGATTTACACACACACACACTGACCTGCTGATTTACACATACACACACTGAACTTGTGATTTACACACACACTGACCTGGTGATTTACACACACGCACTGACCTGGCGATTTACACACACGCACTGACCTGGTGATTTACACACACACACTGACCTGGTGATTCTCACACACACACACACGGTGATTTACACACCCACCGAACTGATGATTTACAGACACACACTGGCCCGGTGATTTACACACACACACTGACCTGGTGATTTACAAACACACACACACACACACACACTATGAACAGGTGATTTACACAAATACACACACACAGACCTGGTGATTTACACACACACACTGACCTGGTGATTTACACACACGCGCACACACACTGACATGGTGATTTACACACACACACTGACCTGCTGATTTACACACACACACACTATGACCAGGTGATTTACACACACACACAGATATGGTGATTTACACACGCACACACTGACCTGGTAATTTACACCCACACACTGACCTGGTGATTTACACAAACACACCGAAGTGATGATTTACACACACACAGACATGGTGATTTACACACACACACACTGACCTGGTAATTTACACACACACACACACACACACACACACACACTGACCTAGTGATTTACACACACACTGACCTGGTGATTTACAAACGCACACACTGACTGGTGATTTATACACACACACTGACCTGGTGATTTACACACACACACTGACCTGGTGATTTACACACACACACTGACCTGGTGATTTACACACACACACTGACCTGGTGATTTACACACACACACTGACCTGGTGATTTACACACACACACTGACCTGGTGATTTACACACACACACTGACCTGGTGATTTACACACACACATACACACTATGACCAGGTGATTTACACACACACACACACTGACCAGGTGATTTACACACACACACACACTGACCTGGTGATTTACACACACACACACTGACCTGGTGATTTACATGCACACACACACTGAGCTGGTGATTTGCACACACACTGACATGGTGATTTACACACACACACACTGACCTGGTAATTTACACACACACACACACAGACCTTGTGATTTACACATACACTGACCTGGTGATTTAAACACACACACACTGACCTGGTGATTTACACACACACACACACACACTGACCTAGTGATTTACACACACACACACTGACCTGGTGATTTACACACACACACACTGACCTGGTGATTTACATGCACACACACACTGAGCTGGTGATTTGCACACACACTGACATGGTGATTTACACACAAACACACTGACCTGGTAATTTACACACACACACACACACACTGACCTTGTGATTTACACATACACTGACCTGGTGATTTAAACACACACACACTGACCTGGTGATTTAGACACACACATTGACCAGGTGATTTACACACACAAACACACACACACACACACACACACACACTGACCTGGTGATTTACACACACACACTGACCTGGTGATTTACACACACACTATGACCAGGTGATTTACACACACACACACACTGACCAGGTGATTTACACACACACACACACACTGACCTGGTGATTTACACACACACACACTGACCTGGTGATTTACACACACACACACTGACCTGGTGATTTACATGCACACACACACTGAGCTGGTGATTTGCACACACACTGACATGGTGATTTACACACAAACACACTGACCTGGTAATTTACACACACACACACACACACACTGACCTTGTGATTTACACATGCACTGACCTGGTGATTTAAACACACACACACTGACCTGGTGATTTAGACACACACATTGACCAGGTGATTTACACACACAAACACACACACACACACACACACACACGCACATTGACATGGTGATTTACACACGCACACTGATCTGGTGATTTACATGCACACACACACTGAGCTGGTGATTTGCATACACACAGTGACCTGGTGATTTACACACATGCACACACTGACCTGATGATTTACACACACACAATGACCAGGTGATTTACACACACACACACTGACCCGGTGATTTACACACACACACACACTGACCTGGTGATTTACACACACACACACACACACACACTCTGACCAGGTGATTTACACACACACACACAGTGGCGTGGTGATTTACACACATACACTGACCTGGTGATTTACACATACACACACTGAACTTGTGATTTACACACACACTAACCTGGTGATTTACACACACGCACTTACCTGGTGATTTACACATACACACTGACCTGGCGATTTACACACACACACTGACCTGGTGATTTACACACAAACACACTGACATTGTGATTTACACACACAAAAACACACTGACCTGGTGACTTACACACACACTGACCTGGTGATTTCCACATACACACTGACCTGGTGATTCACACATGCACACTGACCTGGTGATTCATACACACACTGAGCTGGTGATTTACACACCCACCGAACTGATGATTTACAGACACACACACACACACACACTGACCTGGTGATTTCCACATACACACTGACCTGGTGATTCACACATGCACACTGACCTGGTGATTCATACACCCACCGAACTGATGATTTACAGACACACACACACACACACACTGACCTGGTGATTTACACACGCACACTGACCTGGTGATTTACATGCACACACACACTGAGCTGGTGATTTGCACACATACACTGACTGCTGATCTACACACACACGCTGACATGGTTATCTACACACACACGCTGACATGGTGATTTACACACACACGCTGACCTGGTGATTTGCACACACACACTGACCTGGTGATTTAAATGCACACACACACTGAGCTGGTGATTTACACACACACACTGACCTGGTGATTTACACACACACACTGACCTGGTGATTTACACACACACAGACCTGGTGATTTGCACACACACAGACCTGGTGATTTACAAACATACACTGACCTGGTGATTTACACACACACACACTGACCTGGTGATTTACACACACACACACTGACCTGGTGATTTATACACACACTGATCTGGTAATGTATACACACACTGATCTGGTAATGTACACACACTGATCTGGTAATGTACACACACTGATCTGGTAATGTACACATACACACTGGCTTGGTGATTTACACGCATACACTGATCTGGTGATTTACACATACACACGCTGACCTCGTGATTTACACACACACTGATTTGGCGATTTACACATGTACTGACCCAGTGAATTACACACACACACTGATTTGGTGAGTTACACACTCACTGACACGGATATTTACACACACACTCACCTGGTGATTTACAGAATTACATTTGACCTGGTGATTTAAACACACACACACTGACCTGGTGATTTATACACACACTGATCTGGTAATGTACACACACACACACACTGATCTGGTGATGTACACACACACAAACTGGCTTGGTGATTTACACACAGACACTGACCTGGTGATTTACACACACACACGCTGACCTCGTGATTTACACACACACTGATTTGGCGATTTACACATACACTGACCCAGTGAATTACACACACACACTGATCTGGTGAGTCCCAACAAATACTCCCAGGGCAGGTACAGCGCGGGTTAGATACCAAATAAAGCTCCCTCTGCACTGTCCCCATAAACACTCCCAGCGCAAGTACAACATATGTTAGACACAGACTAAAGCTCCCTCTGCACTGACACATCAAACACTCACAGGGCAGGTACAAAAGATGGTAGTTACCAAGTAAAGTTCCTGCATCAAACACTAAGGTGAAGTACAGCACAGTTTAAACACAGAGTAAATCTCTCTCTACACAGTCCCAGGGCAGGTACAGTACGGGTTATATACAGAGTAAAGCTCCTTCTGCACTGTCCTAAAGAATCCCAGGGCAGGTACAGCAAGGGTTCATCACAATTTAAAGCTCCCTGAAGTCTGACCCATTAAACACTCCCAGGGCAGGACAGCACAGGTTAAATACACAGTGAGGATCCCTCTGCACTGTCCCACCAGACATTCCCAGCGCATGCACAGCACAGGTTAGATGAAGAGTAAAGCCCCCTCAGCATTGTCCCATCAAACAGTGCCAGGACCAGTACAGCACAGGATAGACACGGTGTATATCTTCCCGAAACACTCCACGGCAGGAACAGAATGGTATAAATAGAGAGTAATTTCTCCGTCTTTACTTTACCAACAAACCCTGGGAAGATACAGGACGGGTTACCTAAAGATTTAATCTCTCTCCAACCTGTCCCAAACGCTCCCAGGTTAGGTACTGCATTGGTTAGATACAGAGTTAATCTCCCTGTACGCTGTCCCATCAAACACTGCAGAACAGGTACAGAGTAAAGTTCCCCCTAGACTGTCCAGTCAAATGTTATTGAATGGGGAGCAGGCTCGAGGGGGTGGAGGAGTCCGAGTGGCCCACTCCTGCTCCTATTTCTCATGGTCTTCTGTACCCAGCATGCCCCGTGATGGAGAATGTGCCGCACCCAGACTGCAGGAGCTCAGTACGCAGGCGCGGGCCCTGGCTGTGTTTGGAGCATGCGCGGTGCGTGTAATGGCGGAGAAGACATGTTTTAGACAAGCTCCTCAGAAGTGCCCTTTTTAGTGGGACGGAGCGGAATAATGTACCAGCGGGGAGCCGGGCAGGCTTCATAAACAACCGGTGCCCGCCGCAAGCCCGGAATAATAACCGGAATATCGGCGGTTGCAGCTTCAGGGCTTTCTCCCGTCACAGCCCCAGGCTAACGGCGGCCATCTTGGTACAGGAAGGCAGGTTCAGCGCTCCGCCATTTTCCGCGGCCATCTTCGTACAGGAATAAAGTGAATGATGTCGGTGTCTGGAACTGAGCCGAGCCAGAGTCAGTACCTTCAGGGGAGGGGAACCAGTGAGTGTAGAACTGATGTTATATCTGTAACTAACTGTTACACACCCACCCCCCACACACACAACCAAACCGAGATCCCCCCCCATACACAACCTAACCGAGACCCCCGCCCCACACACACAACCTAACCGAGACCCCCCCACACACACAACCTAACCGAGACCCCCCCACACACACAAAACCCCAACCGAGGCCTCCCCCACACAGACAACCTAACCGTGACACCACCCCCACATACACAAACTAAACATGACCATCTCCCCCCATTCAACCTAACCGAGACCCCCCCCACACACAACCTAACTGAGACCCCCCACACACACAACCTAACCGAGACCCCCACCACACACACAACCTAACCGTGACCCTTCCCCATACAACCTAATCGAGACCTACCCACAAACAACCAAACCGTGACCCCCCCACACAAACGTAACCGAGACCCCCACACAAACAAACCAACCGTGACCCCCCCACAAAGAACCCAACCGTGACCCCCCCCACACACAACCTAACTGAGACCCCCCCAAAAACAACCTAACTGAGAGCAGCCCCACAAACAACCTATCCATGACCCCCCCGCACACAACCTAACCGAGAAACCCCCACGCACACAACCTAACCACGATTACCCCACACACACAACCTAACCGAGACCCCCCACACACAACCGAACCGAGACCCCCCCATACACACAACCTAACCGAGACCCCCCCCCACACACAACCTAACCGAGACACACACACGCACACTGACCTGGTGATTCACTTAGACACACATTGATCTCGTAATTTACACACACACACACAGACCTGGTGATTTACACACACACACTGACCTGGTGATTTACACACACACACTGACCTGGTGATGTACACAGACACACTGACCTGTTAATGTACACACACACACTGAGCTGGTGATGTACACACACACACACTGACCTGGTGATTTACACACACACTGATCTGGTGATATGCACACATGCACTGACCTGGTGATTTACACATGCACTGACCTGGTGATGTACAGACAGAGACACACACTAAACTGGTGATTTACACACACACACACTGACCTGGTGATTTACATACACACTGACCTGGTAATATACACACACACTGACCTGGTGATTTATGCACACACACACTGACCTGGTGATTTACACACACACATTAACCTGGTGATTTATACAGACACTGACCTGATGATTTACACTCACTCACTGACCGAGTGATTTGCACGCACATAGACTTTCCTGGTGATTTAATCGCACACACTCACCTGGTGATTTACACACGCGCAAACTGACCTGGGAATTTACATACACACTGACCTGGTGATTTATGCACACACACACGGATCTGGTGATTAACACAAACACACACACTGACCTGGTGATTCACTTAGACACACATTGATCTCGTGATTTACACACACACACACAGACCTGGTGATTTACACACACACAGTGGCGTGGTGATTTAAACACACACTGACATGGTGATTTACACACACACACACTGACCTGGTGATTTACACACACACAGTGGCGTGGTGATGTACACACACACACACACACTGACCTGGTGATTTACACACACACACTGATCGGGTGATATGCACACATACACTGACCTGGTGATTTACACATGCACTGACCTGGTGATGTACAGACAGAGACACACACTAAACTGGTGATTTACACACACACACTGACCTGGTGATTTACATACACACTGACCTGGTAATATACACACACACTGACCTGGTGATTTATGCACACACACACGGACCTGGTGATGAACACACGCACACACACACACACACACACACACACACACTGACCTGGTGATTTACACACACACACTGACCTGGTGATTTACACACACACTGACCTGGTGATTTACACACACACTGACCTGGTGATGTATAGACACAGACACACACTAACCTGGTGATTTACACAGACACACACACCTGGTGATATACACACACACACTGATCTGGTGATTTACACACGCACTGACCTGGTGATTTACACACGCACTGACCTGGTGATTTACACACGCACTGACCTGGTGATTTACACACACACTGACCTGGTGATGTACACATGCACTGACCTGGTGATGTACACAGACACACACAGAGACACTGACATGGTGATTTACACACACACACTGACCTAGTGATTTGCACGCACATAGACTTTCCTGGTGATTTAATCACACACACAGACTCACACACTGACCTGGTGATTTAGACACACACACTGACCTGGTGATTTATACGCACACACACTGACCTGGTGATTTAAACACACACACACTGACCTGTTGATTTGCAAATGCACTGACCTGGTGATGTACAGACAGAGACACACACTAACCTGGTGATTTACACACACACACACTGACCTGGTGATTTACAAACACACTGACCTGGTGATTTACACACACACAGACCTGGTGATGTACACACATACACTGACCTGGTGATTTACACACGAACTGACCTGGTGATGTATAGACACAGACACAGACACAGACACACACTAACCTGGTGATTTACACAGACACACACAGACACACTGACCTGGGAATTTACACACACACTGACCTGGTGATTTATGCACACACACAAGGACCTGGTGATGAACGCACGCACACACACACACTGACCTGGTGATTTCCACAGACACAAACACTGACCTGGTGATTTACACACACACACACTGACCTACACACACACACTGACCTGGTGATTTAAACACACACACACTGACCTGTTGATTTGCACATGCACTGACCTGGTGATGTACAGACAGAGACACACACTAACCTGGTGATTTACACACATACGCACACTGACCTTGTGATTTACACATGCACTGACCTGGTGATGTGCAGACAGAAACACACACTAACCTGGTGATTTACACACACACACACTGACCTGGTGATGTACACACACACACTGACCTGGTGATGTACACACACACACTGACCGGGTGATTTACACACGAACTGACCTGGTGATGTAGAGACACAGACACACACTAACCTGGTGATTTACACAGACACACTGACCTGGTGATTTACACACACACACTGACCTGGTGATTTACACACACACACTGACCTGGTGATGTACACACACGAACTGACCTGGTGATTTACACACACACTGACCTGGTGATGTACAGACAGAGACATACACTAACCTGATGATTTACACACACACACTGACCTGGTGATTTACAGACACACACACACACACTGACCTGGTGATTTACACACACACTGACCTGGCGATTTACTCACACACTGACCTGGGGATTGATGCACACACACACGGACCTGGTGATTAATACACATGGACCTGGTGATTAACATATACACACACTGACCTGGTGATTTACACACACACACACAAAGTGCCTGGTCATTTACACACACACTGAACTGGTGATTTACACACACACACACACACACACACAGACCTGGTGATTTACACACACACACTGACCTGGTGATTTACACACACACGCCCACTGACCTGGTGATTTAAACACACACACTGACCTGCTAATTTACACACACACAGTGGCGTGGTGATTTAAATACACACTGACATCGTGATTTACACACACACACACACACACACAGACCTGGTGATTTACACACACACTGACCTGGTGATTTACTTACACACACATTGATCTGGTGATGTACACACACACACACTGATCTGGTGATGTACACACACACACACTGACCTGGTGATGTACACACACACACACTGAACTGGTGATGTACACACACACACACTGACCTGGTGATGTACACACACACACACACTGACCTGGTGATGTACACACACACACACACTGACCTGGTGATGTACACACACACACACACACTGACCTGGTGATGTACACACACACACACTGACCTGGTGATGTACACACACACACACAGACCTGGTGATTTACACACACACTGACCTGGTGATTTACTTACACACACATTGATCTGGTGATGTACACACACACACATTGATCTGGTGATGTACACACACACACATTGATCTGGTGATGTACACACACACACACTGACCTGGTGATGTACACACACACACACTGACCTGGTGATGTACACACACACACACACACACTGACCTGGTGATGTACACACACACACACGGACCTGGTGATGTACACACACACACACTGACCTGGTGATTTGCACACACACACACACACACTGACCTGGTGATTTCCACACACACAGTGGCGTGGTGATTTACACACACACGCTGACCTGGTGATTTACACAGACACTGACGTGGTGATTTACACACACACACACTGACCTGGCGATTTACACAGACACTGACGTGGTGATTTACACACACACACACTGACCTGGCGATTTACTCACACACTGACCTGGGGATTTATGCACACACACACGGACCTGGTGATTAACACACACGGACCTGGTGATTAACATATACACACACTGACCTGGTGATGTACACACACACACACTGACCTGGTGATGTACACACACACACACTGACCTGGTGATTTACACACACACACACTGACCTGGTGATTTACACACACACTGACCTGGTGATTTACTTACACACACATTGATCTGGTGATGTACACACACACACATTGACCTGGTGATGTACACACACACACACACACACACACTGACCTGGTGATGTACACACACACACACTGATCTGGTGAAGTACACACACACACACTGACCTGGTGATTTGCACACACACACACACACACTGACCTGGTGATTTCCACACACACAGTGGCGTGGTGATTTACACACACACGCTGACCTGGTGATTTACACAGACACTGACGTGGTGATTTACACACACACACACACTGACCTGGCGATTTACTCACACGCTGACCTGGTGATTTACACAGACACTGACGTGGTGATTTACACACACACACACTGACCTGGCGATTTACACAGACACTGACGTGGTGATTTACACACACACACACTGACCTGGCGATTTACTCACACACTGACCTGGGGATTTATGCACACACACACGGACCTGGTGATTAACACACACGGACCTGGTGATTAACATATACACACACTGACCTGGTGATGTACACACACACACACTGACCTGGTGATGTACACACACACACACTGACCTGGTGATTTACACACACACTGACCTGGTGATTTACTTACACACACATTGATCTGGTGATGTACACACACACACATTGACCTGGTGATGTACACACACACACACACACACACACTGACCTGGTGATGTACACACACACACACTGATCTGGTGATGTACACACACACACACTGACCTGGTGATTTGCACACACACACACACACACACTGACCTGGTGATTTCCACACACACAGTGGCGTGGTGATTTACACACACATGCTGACCTGGTGATTTACACAGACACTGACCTGGTGATGTATAGACACAGACACAGACACAGACACACACTAACCTGGTGATTTACACAGACACACACAGACACACTGACCTGGGAATTTACACACACACTGACCTGGTGATTTATGCACACACACAAGGACCTGGTGATGAACGCACGCACACACACACACTGACCTGGTGATTTCCACAGACACAAACACTGACCTGGTGATTTACACACACACACACTGACCTACACACACACACTGACCTGGTGATTTAAACACACACACACTGACCTGTTGATTTGCACATGCACTGACCTGGTGATGTACAGACAGAGACACACACTAACCTGGTGATTTACACACATACGCACACTGACCTTGTGATTTACACACACACACACTGACCTGGTGACTTGCACACACACACACTGACCTGGTGATTTACACACACACACTGACCTGGTGATTTACACAAACACTGACCTGTTGATTTACAGACACAAACAGACACTAACCTGGTAATTTATACACACACACACTGACCTGTTGATTTGCACATGCACTGACCTGGTGATGTGCAGACAGAAACACACACTAACCTGGTGATTTACACACACACACACTGACCTGGTGATGTACACACACACACTGACCTGGTGATGTACACACACACACTGACCGGGTGATTTACACACGAACTGACCTGGTGATGTAGAGACACAGACACACACTAACCTGGTGATTTACACAGACACACTGACCTGGTGATTTACACACACACACTGACCTGGTGATTTACACACACACACTGACCTGGTGATGTACACACACGAACTGACCTGGTGATTTACACATACACTGACCTGGTGATGTACAGACAGAGACATACACTAACCTGATGATTTACACACACACACTGACCTGGTGATTTACAGACACACACACACACACTGACCTGGTGATTTACACACACACTGACCTGGCGATTTACTCACACACTGACCTGGGGATTGATGCACACACACACGGACCTGGTGATTAATACACATGGACCTGGTGATTAACATATACACACACTGACCTGGTGATTTACACACACACACAAAGTGCCTGGTCATTTACACACACACTGAACTGGTGATTTACACACACACACACACACACACACAGACCTGGTGATTTACACACACACACTGACCTGGTGATTTACACACACACGCCCACTGACCTGGTGATTTAAACACACACACTGACCTGCTAATTTACACACACACAGTGGCGTGGTGATTTAAATACACACTGACATCGTGATTTACACACACACACACACACACACACAGACCTGGTGATTTACACACACACTGACCTGGTGATTTACTTACACACACATTGATCTGGTGATGTACACACACACACACTGATCTGGTGATGTACACACACACACACTGACCTGGTGATGTACACACACACACACTGAACTGGTGATGTACACACACACACACTGACCTGGTGATGTACACACACACACACACTGACCTGGTGATGTACACACACACACACACTGACCTGGTGATGTACACACACACACACACACTGACCTGGTGATGTACACACACACACACTGACCTGGTGATGTACACACACACACACAGACCTGGTGATTTACACACACACTGACCTGGTGATTTACTTACACACACATTGATCTGGTGATGTACACACACACACATTGATCTGGTGATGTACACACACACACATTGATCTGGTGATGTACACACACACACACACACACTGACCTGGTGATGTACACACACACACACTGACCTGGTGATGTACACACACACACACACACACTGACCTGGTGATGTACACACACACACACGGACCTGGTGATGTACACACACACACACTGACCTGGTGATTTGCACACACACACACACACACTGACCTGGTGATTTCCACACACACAGTGGCGTGGTGATTTACACACACACGCTGACCTGGTGATTTACACAGACACTGACGTGGTGATTTACACACACACACACTGACCTGGCGATTTACACAGACACTGACGTGGTGATTTACACACACACACACTGACCTGGCGATTTACTCACACACTGACCTGGGGATTTATGCACACACACACGGACCTGGTGATTAACACACACGGACCTGGTGATTAACATATACACACACTGACCTGGTGATGTACACACACACACACTGACCTGGTGATGTACACACACACACACTGACCTGGTGATTTACACACACACACACTGACCTGGTGATTTACACACACACTGACCTGGTGATTTACTTACACACACATTGATCTGGTGATGTACACACACACACATTGACCTGGTGATGTACACACACACACACACACACACTGACCTGGTGATGTACACACACACACACTGATCTGGTGAAGTACACACACACACACTGACCTGGTGATTTGCACACACACACACACACACTGACCTGGTGATTTCCACACACACAGTGGCGTGGTGATTTACACACACACGCTGACCTGGTGATTTACACAGACACTGACGTGGTGATTTACACACACACACACACTGACCTGGCGATTTACTCACACGCTGACCTGGTGATTTACACAGACACTGACGTGGTGATTTACACACACACACACTGACCTGGCGATTTACACAGACACTGACGTGGTGATTTACACACACACACACTGACCTGGCGATTTACTCACACACTGACCTGGGGATTTATGCACACACACACGGACCTGGTGATTAACACACACGGACCTGGTGATTAACATATACACACACTGACCTGGTGATGTACACACACACACACTGACCTGGTGATGTACACACACACACACTGACCTGGTGATTTACACACACACTGACCTGGTGATTTACTTACACACACATTGATCTGGTGATGTACACACACACACATTGACCTGGTGATGTACACACACACACACACACACACACTGACCTGGTGATGTACACACACACACACTGATCTGGTGATGTACACACACACACACTGACCTGGTGATTTGCACACACACACACACACACACTGACCTGGTGATTTCCACACACACAGTGGCGTGGTGATTTACACACACACGCTGACCTGGTGATTTACACAGACACTGACATGGTGATTTACACACACACACACTGACCTGGCGATTTACTCACACACTGACCTGGGGATTTATGCACACACACACGGACCTGGTGATTAACACACACGGACCTGGTGATTAACATATACACACACTGACCTGGTGATTTACACACACACACACACAGTGTCTGGTCATTTACACACACACACACAGTGCCTGGTCATTTACACACTCACTGACATGGTGATTTACATGCGCACACTGACCTGTCGATTAACACAAACATTGACGTGGTGATTTACACACACATACCACTGACCGGTAATTTATACACACACACACACTGACCTAGTGATTTAATTACACACACATTGATCTGGTGATGTACACACACACACACACTGACCTGGTGATTTACACACACACACACTGACCTGGTGATTTACACACACACTGACCTGGTGATGTACACACACACACACTGACCTGGTGATTTACACACACACTGACCTGGTGATGTATAGACACACACTGACCTGGTGATGTATAGACACACACTGACCTGGTGATGTATAGACACACACTGACCTGGTGATTTACACACACACACTGACCTAGTGATTTGCACGCACATAGACTTTCCTGGTGATTTAATCACACACACAGACTCACACACTGACCTGGTGATTTAGACACACACACTAACCTGGTGAATTACACACACACACACACACTGACCTGATGATTTACACACACACTGACCTGGTGATTTACACACACACACACACCTGGTGATATACACAAACACACTGACCTGGTGATTTACACATGCACTGACCTGGTGATGTATAGACACAGACACACACTAACCTGGTGATTTACACAGACACACACACCTGGTGATATATACACACACACTGATCTGGTGATTTACACACGCACTGACCTGGTGATGTACACACACACACTGACCTGGTGATTTACACACACACTGACCTGGTGATTTACACACACACTGACCTGGTGATTTACACACACACACTGACCTGGTGATTTACACACACACTGATCTAGTGATTTACACAAACACTGACCTGTTGATTTACAGACACAGACAGACACTAACCTGGTGATTTATACACACACACACTGACCTGTTGATTTGCACATGCACTGACCTGGTGATGTACAGACAGAGACACACACTAACCTGGTGATTTACACACACACTGACCTGGCGATTTACTCACACACTGACCTGGGGATTTATGCACACACACACGGACCTGGTGATTAACACACATGGACCTGGTGATTAACATATACACACACTGACCTGGTGATTTACACACACACACAAAGTGCCTGGTCATTTACACACACACTGAACTGGTGATTTACACACACACACACACCTGGTGATATACACAAACACACTGACCTGGTGATATACACATGCACTGACCTGGTGATTTACAGACACACACACACACACACACACACAGACCTGGTGATATACACACACACACACACTGACCTGGTGATTTACAGACACACACACACACTGACCTGGTGATTTACACACACACACTGACCTGGTGATTTACATGCGCACACTGACCTGCCGATTAACACACACATACCACTGACCGGTAATTTATACACACACAGACACACTGACATGGTGATTTACACACACACACTGACCTAGTGATTTGCACGCACATAGACTTTCCTGGTGATTTAATCACACACACAGACTCACACACTGACCTGGTGATTTAGACACACACACTAACCTGGTGAATTACACACACACACAAACTGACCTGATGATTTACACACACACTGACCTGGTGATTTACACACACACACACACACACACACACACTGACCTGGTTATTTACACACACACACTGACCTGGTGATTTACACACACACACTGACCTGGTGATTTACACACACACTGACCTTTTGATTTGCACATGCACTGACCTGGTGATGTACAGACAGAGACACACACTAACCTGGTGATTTACACACACACACACTGACCTGGTGATGTACACACACACACTGACCTGGTGATGTACACACACACACTGACCTGGTGATTTACACACACTAACCTGGTGATTTACACACACACACACTGACCTGGTTATTTACACACACACACTGACCTGGTGATTTACACACACACACTGACCTGGTGATTTACACACACACTGACCTTTTGATTTGCACATGCACTGACCTGGTGATGTACAGACAGAGACACACACTAACCTGGTGATTTACACACACACACACTGACCTGGTGATTTACACACACACTGACCTGGTGATTTACACACACACACTGACCTGGTGATTTACACACACACTGATCTAGTGATTTACACAAACACTGACCTGTTGATTTACAGACACAGACAGACACTAACCTGGTGATTTATACACACACACACTGACCTGTTGATTTGCACATGCACTGACCTGGTGATGTACAGACAGAGACACACACTAACCTGGTGATTTACACACACACTGACCTGGCGATTTACTCACACACTGACCTGGGGATTTATGCACACACACACGGACCTGGTGATTAACACACACGGACCTGGTGATTAACATATACACATGCACTGACCTGGTGATTTACAGACACACACACACACACACACACACACACAGAGACCTGGTGATATACACACACACACACTGACCTGGTGATTTACAGACACACACACACACTGACCTGGTGATTTACACACACACACTGACCTGGTGATTTACATGCGCACACTGACCTGCCGATTAACACACACATACCACTGACCGGTAATTTATACACACACACACACACTGACCTGGTGATTTACACACACACTGACCTGGTGATGTACACACATACACTGACCTGGTGATTTACACACGAACTGACCTGGTGATGTATAGACACAGACACACATTAACCTGGTGATTTACACACACACACACACACTGACCTGGTGATTTACACACACACACACTGACCTGGTGATTTACAGACACACACACACACTGACCTGGTGATTTACACACACACACTGACCTGGTGATTTACACACACACACACTGACCTAGTGATTTATACACACACTGATCTGGTGATTTACACACGCGCAAACTGACCAGGGGATTTACATACACACTGACATGGTGATTTACACACATACACTGACCTGGTGATTTACACATGCACACTGACCTGGTGATTTACACACACACTGACCTGGTGATGTACAGATACAGACACACACTAACCTGGTGATTTACACACACACACACACACACTGAGCTGGTCATTTACACACACACTGACATGGTGATTTACATGCGCACTGATCAGATGATGTACACACACACACACACACTGACCTGGTGATTTGCACACACACACTGACCTGGTGATTTATACACACACACTGATCTGGTGATTTACACACGCGCAAAATGACCAGGGGATTTACATACACACTGACATGGTGATTTACGCACACACACACGGATCTGGTGATTTACTTACACACACATTGACCTGGTGATTTAAACACACACTGACATGGTGATTTACACACACACGCAACTGAGCTTGTGATTTACACACACACACACACTGACCTGGTGATGTACACATGCACTGACATGGTGATTTACACACACACACTGACCTAGTGATTTGCATGCACATAGACTTTCCTGGTGATTTAATCACACACACAGACTCACACTGACCTGGTGATGTACACACACACACTGACCTGGTGATGCAGACACGAACTGACCTGGTGATATATAGACACAGACACACACTAACCTGGTGATTTACACAGACACACACACCTGGTGATATACACACACACTGACCTGGTGATTTACACACATACGCACACTGACCTTGTGATTTACACACACACACACTGACCTGGTGACTTGCACACACACACACACACTCAACTGCTGATTTACACACACGCTGATCTGGTGATTTACACACACGCACACTGACCTGGGGATTTGCACACATACTGAGCTGGTGATTTACACACACACACACTGACCTGGTCATTTACACACACACACACTAACCTGGTGAATTACACACACACACACACACACTGACCTGATGATTTACACACGCACTGACCTGGTGATTTACACACACACACACTGACCTGGTTATTTACACACACACACTGACCTGGTGATGTACACACACACACTGACCTGGTGATGTACACACACACACTGACCTGGTGATTTACACACACACTGATCTGGTGATATGCACACGTACACTGACCTGGTGATTTACACACACACACTGATCTGGTGATGTACACACACACACACACTGACCTGGTGATTTTTCAAACACACACACACACTGACCTGGGAATTTACACACACACTGACCTGGTGATTTATGCACACACACACGGACCTGGTGATGAACACACGCACACGCACACACACACACTGACCTGGTGATTTACACACACTGACCTGGTGATTTACACACACACATTAACCTGGTGATTTATACAGACACTGATCTGGTGATTTACACACACACACTGACCTGATGATTTACACACACACACTGACCTAGTGATTTGCACGCACATAGACTTTCCTGGTGATTCAATCACACACAAACACTCACACACACTGACCTGGTGATTTATACACACACTGATCTGGTGATTTACACACGCGCAAACTGACCAGGGGATTTATATGCACACTGACATGGTGATTTACACACACACACTGACCTGGTGATTTACACACGCACTGACCTGGTGATGTACACACACACACTGACCTGGTGATTTACACACACACTGATCTGGTGATTTATGCACACACACACGGACCTGGTGATGAACACACGCACGCACACACACACACACACTGACCTGGTGATTTACACACACTGACCTGGTGATTTACACACACACATTAACCTGGTGATTTACACACACACACTGACCTGATGATTTACACACACACACTGACCTAGTGATTTGCACGCACATAGACTTTCCTGGTGATTCAATCACACACAAACACTCACACACACTGACCTGGTGATTTACACACACACATTAACCTGGTGATTTACACACACACACTGACCTGGTGATTTACACAAACACACTGACCTGGTGATATGCACACATACACTGACCTGGTGATTTACACATGCACTGACCTGGTGATGTACAGACAGAGACACGCACTAACCTGGTGATTTACACACACACACACTGACCTGGTGATTTACACACACACTGACCTGGTAATATACACATATACACTGACCTGGTGATTTACAGACACACACACACACTGACCTGGTCATTTACACGCACACACTAACCTGGTGAATTGCACACACACACACTGATCTGGTGATTTACACACAGACACACTGACCTGGTGATTTACACGCAGACACACTGACCTGGTGATTTATACGCAGACACACTGACCTGGTGATTTACACACACACACAGGTGTGGTGATTTACACACACACACTGATCTGGTGATTTACACATACACACACTGACCTGGTGATTTACACGCACACAAACACTGACCTGGTGATTTACACACACACAAACACTGACCTGGTGATTTAATCACACACACACACACACACACACGGTGATTTACACACCCACCGAACTGATGATTTACAGACACACACTGGCCCGGTGATTTACACACACACACTGACCTGGTGATTTACAAACACACACACACACACACACTATGAACAGGTGATTTACACAAATACACACACACAGACCTGGTGATTTACACACACACACTGACCTGGTGATTTACACACACGCGCACACACACTGACATGGTGATTTACACACACACACTGACCTGCTGATTTACACACACACACACACACTATGACCAGGTGATTTACACACACACACAGATATGGTGATTTACACACGCACACACTGATCTGGTAATTTACACCCACACACTGACCTGGTGATTTACACAAACACACCGAAGTGATGATTTACACACACACAGACATGGTGATTTACACACACACACACTGACCTGGTAATTTACACACACACACACACACACACACACACACACTGACCTAGTGATTTACACACACACTGACCTGGTGATTTACAAACGCACACACTGACTGGTGATTTACACACACACTTACCTGGTGATTTATACACACACACTGACCTGGTGATTTACACACACACACTGACCTGGTGATTTACACACACACACTGACCTGGTGATTTACACACACACATACACACTATGACCAGGTGATTTACACACACACACACACTGACCAGGTGATTTACACACACACACACACTGACCTGGTGATTTACACACACACACACTGACCTGGTGATTTACATGCACACCCACACTGAGCTGGTGATTTGCACACACACTGACATGGTGATTTACACACACACACACTGACCTGGTAATTTACACACACACACTGACCTTGTGATTTACACATACACTGACCTGGTGATTTAAACACACACACACTGACCTGGTGATTTACACACACACATTGACCAGGTGATTTACACACACACATTGACCAGGTGATTTACACACACAAACACACACACACACACATGCACATTGACATGGTGATTTACACACGCACACTGATCTGGTGATTTACATGCACACACACACTGAGCTGGTGATTTGCACACACACAGTGACCTGGTGATTTACACACATGCACACACTGATCTGGTAATGTACACACACTGATCTGGTAATGTACACATACACACTGGCTTGGTGATTTACACGCATACACTGACCTGGTGATTTACACATACACACGCTGACCTCGTGATTTACACACACACTGATTTGGCGATTTACACATGTACTGACCCAGTGAATTACACACACACACTGATTTGGTGAGTTACACACTCACTGACACGGATATTTACACACACACTCACCTGGTGATTTACAGAATTACATTTGACCTGGTGATTTAAACACACACACACTGACCTGGTGATTTATACACACACTGATCTGGTAATGTACACACACACACACACTGATCTGGTGATGTACACACACACACACTGGCTTGGTGATTTACACGCAGACACTGACCTGGTGATTTACACACACACATGCTGACCTCGTGATTTACACACACACTGATTTGGCGATTTACACATACACTGACCCAGTGAATTACACACACACACTGATCTGGTGAGTCCCAACAAATACTCCCAGGGCAGGTACAGCGCGGGTTAGATACCAAATAAAGCTCCCTCTGCACTGTCCCCATAAACACTCCCAGCGCAAGTACAACATATGTTAGACACAGACTAAAGCTCCCTCTGCACTGACACATCAAACACTCACAGGGCAGGTACAAAAGATGGTAGTTACCAAGTAAAGTTCCCTCTACTCTCCTGCATCAAACACTAAGGTGAAGTACAGCACAGTTTAAACACAGAGTAAATCTCTCTCTACACAGTCCCAGGGCAGATACAGTACGGGTTATATACAGAGTAAAGCTCCTTCTGCACTGTCCTAAAGAATCCCAGGGCAGGTACAGCAAGGGTTCATCACAATTTAAAGCTCCCTGAAGTCTGACCCATTAAACACTCCCAGGGCAGGACAGCACAGGTTAAATACACAGTGAGGATCCCTCTGCACTGTCCCACCAGACATTCCCAGCGCATGCACAGCACAGGTTAGATGAAGAGTAAAGCCCCCTCAGCATTGTCCCATCAAACAGTGCCAGGACCAGTACAGCACAGGATAGACACGGTGTATATCTTCCCGTAACACTCCACAGCAGGAACAGAATGATATAAATAGAGAGTAATTTCTCCGTCTTTACTTTACCAACAAACCCTGGGAAGATACAGGACGGGTTACCTAAAGATTTAATCTCTCTCCAACCTGTCCCAAACGCTCCCAGGTTAGGTACTGCATTGGTTAGATACAGAGTTAATCTCCCTGTACGCTGTCCCATCAAACACTGCAGAACAGGTACAGAGTAAAGTTCCCCCTAGACTGTCCAGTCAAATGTTATTGAATGGGGAGCAGGCTCGAGGGGGTGGAGGAGTCCGAGTGGCCCACTCCTGCTCCTATTTCTCATGGTCTTCTGTACCCAGCATGCCCCGTGATGGAGAATGTGCTGCACCCAGACTGCAGGAGCTCAGTACGCAGGCGCGGGCCCTGGCTGTGTTTGGAGCATGCGCGGTGCGTGTAATGGCGGAGAAGACATGTTTTAGACAGGCTCCTCAGAAGTGCCCTTTTTAGTGGGACGGAGCGGAATAATGTACCAGCGGGGAGCCGGGCAGGCTTCATAAACAACCGGTGCCCGCCGCAAGCCCGGAATAATAACCGGAATATCGGCGGTTGCAGCTTCAGGGCTTTCTCCCGTCACAGCCCCGGGCTAACGGCGGCCATCTTGGTACAGGAAGGCAGGTTCAGCGCTCCGCCATTTTCCGCGGCCATCTTCGTACAGGAATAAAGTGAATGATGTCGGTGTCTGGAACTGAGCCGAGCCAGAGTCAGTACCTTCAGGGGAGGGGAACCAGTGAGTAGAACTGAACCCAGCCAGAGTCAGCACCTTCAGGGGAGGGGAACCAGTGAGTGTAGAACTGATGTTATATCTGTAACTAACTGTTACACACCCACCCCCCACACACACAACCTAACCGAGATCCCCCCCCATACACAACCTAACTGAGACCCCCCTCCACACACACAACCTAACCGAGACCCCCCCCACACACACAACCTAACCGAGCCCCCCCCCATACACAACCTAACCGAGACACCCCCCCCACACACACAACCTAACCGAGATTCCCCCCCTTACACAACCTAACCGAGGCCTCCCCATACACACAACCTAACCAAGACCCCCCCACACACAACCTAACCGTGACCCTTCCCCATACAACCTAATCGAGACCTCCCCACAAACAACCAAACCGTGACCCCCCCACACAAACGTAACCGAGACCCCCACACAAAAAAACCAACCGTGACCCCCCCACAAAGAACCCAACCGTGACCCCCCCCACACACAACCTAACTGAGACCCCCCCAAAAACAACCTAACTGAGAGCAGCCCCACAAACAACCTATCCATGACCCCCCCACACACAACCTAACCGAGACCCCCCCGCACACAACCTAACCGAGAAACCCCCACGCACACAACCTAACCACGATTACCCCACACACACAACCTAACCGAGACCCCCCACACACAACCGAACCGAGACCCCCCCATACACACAACCTAACCGAGACCCCCCCCCACACACAACCTAACCGAGAAACCCCCACGCACACAACCTAACCACGATTACCCCACACACACAACCCAACCGTGACCCCCCCCACACACAACCTAACTGAGACCCCCCCAAAAACAACCTAACTGAGAGCAGCCCCACAAACAACCTATCCATGACCCCCCCACACACAACCTAACCGAGACCCCCCCGCACACAACCTAACCGAGAAACCCCCACGCACACAACCTAACCACGATTACCCCACACACACAACCTAACCGAGACCCCCCACACACAACCGAACCGAGACCCCCCCATACACACAACCTAACCGAGACCCCCCCCCACACACAACCTAACCGAGACACACACACACACACACACGCACACTGACCTGGTGATTCACTTAGACACACATTGATCTCGTAATTTACACACACACACACAGACCTGGTGATTTACACACACACAGTGGCGTGGTGATTTAAACACACACTGACCTGGTGATTTATGCACACACACACGGACCTGGTGATGAACACACGCACACACACACACACTGACCTGGTGATTTACACACACACACTGACCTGGTGATTTACACACACACACTGACCTGGTGATGTACACAGACACACTGACCTGTTAATGTACACACACACACTGAGCTGGTGATGTACACACACACACACTGACCTGGTGATTTACACACACACTGATCTGGTGATTTACACATGCACTGACCTGGTGATGTACAGACAGAGACACACACTAAACTGGTGATTTACACACACACACACTGACCTGGTGATTTACATACACACTGACCTGGTAATATACACACACACTGACCTGGTGATTTATGCACACATACACTGACCTGGTGATTTACACATGCACTGACCTGGTGATGTACAGAAAGAGACACACACTAAACTGGTGATTTACACACACACACACACACACACTGACCTGGTGATTTACATACACACTGACCTGGTAATATACACACACACTGACCTGGTGATTTATGCACACACACACTGACCTGGTGATTTACACACACACATTAACCTGGTGATTTATACAGACACTGATCTGGTGATTTACACACACACACTGACCTGATGATTTACACTCACTCACTGACCGAGTGATTTGCACGCACATAGACTTTCCTGGTGATTTAATCGCACACACTCACCTGGTGATTTACACATGCGCAAACTGACCTGGGAATTTACATACACACTGACCTGGTGATTTATGCACACACACACGGATCTGGTGATTAACACAAACACACACACTGACCTGGTGATTCACTTAGACACACATTGATCTCGTGATTTACACACACACACACAGACCTGGTGATTTACACACACACAGTGGCGTGGTGATTTAAACACACACTGACATGGTGATTTACACACACACACACACACACACACACACAGACCTGGTGATTTACACACACACAGTGGCGTGGTGATGTACACACACACACACTGACCTGGTGATTTACACACACACTGATCGGGTGATATGCACACATACACTGACCTGGTGATTTACACATGCACTGACCTGGTGATGTACAGACAGAGACACACACTAAACTGGTGATTTACACACACACACTGACCTTGTGATTTACATACACACTGACCTGGTAATATACACACACACTGACCTGGTGATTTATGCACACACACACGGACCTGGTGATGAACACACGCACACACACACACACACACACACACACACACACTGACCTGGTGATTTACACACACACACTGACCTGGTGATTTACACACACACTGACCTGGTGATTTACACACACACTGACCTGGTGATGTATAGACACAGACACACACTAACCTGGTGATTTACACAGACACACACACCTGGTGATATACACACACACACTGATCTGGTGATTTACACACGCACTGACCTGGTGATTTACACACACACTGACCTGGTGATTTACACACACACTGATCTGGTGATATGCACACATACACTGACCTGGTGATTTACACATGCACTGACCTGGTGATGTACACATGCACTGACCTGGTGATGTACACATGCACTGACCTGGTGATGTACACAGACACACACAGAGACACTGACATGGTGATTTACACACACACACTGACCTAGTGATTTGCACGCACATAGACTTTCCTGGTGATTTAATCACACACACAGACTCACACACTGACCTGGTGATTTAGACACACACACTGACCTGGTGATTTATACGCACACACACTGACCTGGTGATTTAAACACACACACACTGACCTGTTGATTTGCAAATGCACTGACCTGGTGATGTGCAGACAGAGACACACACTAACCTGGTGATTTACACACACACACACTGACCTGGTGATTTACAAACACACTGACCTGGTGATTTACACACGGACTGACCTGGTGATGTATAGACACAGACACACACTAACCTGGTGATTTACACAGACACACACAGACACACTGACCTGGGAATTTACACACACACTGACCTGGTGATTTATGCACACACACAAGGACCTGGTGATGAACGCACGCACACACACACACTGACCTGGTGATTTCCACAGACACAAACACTGACCTGGTGATTTACACACACACACACACACACTGACCTACACACACACACTGACCTGGTGATTTACACACACACACACTGACCTACACACTCACACTGACCTGGTGATTTAAACACACACACACTGACCTGTTGATTTGCACATGCACTGACCTGGTGATGTACAGACAGAGACACACACTAACCTGGTGATTTACACACATACGCACACTGACCTTGTGATTTACACACACACACACTGACCTGGTGACTTGCACACACACACTCACCTGCTGATTTACACACACGCTGATCTGGTGATTTACACACACGCACACTGACCTGGGGATTTGCACACACACTGAGCTGGTGATTTACACACACACACACTAACCTGGCGAATCACACACACACACACACTGACCAGGTGATTTACTTACAGACACACTGACCTGGTTATTTACACACACACACTGACCTGGTGATTTACACACACACACTGACCTGGTGATTTACACAAACACTGACCTGGTGATTTACAGACACAGACAGACACTAACCTGGTGATTTATACACACACACACTGACCTGTTGATTTGCACATGCACTGACATGGTGATGTACAGACAGAGACACACACTAACCTGGTGATTTACACACACACTGACCTGGTGATGTACACACACACACTGACCTGGTGATGCACACACGAACTGACCTGGTGATGTATAGACACAGACACACACTAACCTGGTAATTTACACAGACACACACACCTGGTGATATACACACACACTGACCTGGTGATTTACACACATACGCACACTGACCTTGTGATTTACACACACACACACACTGACCTGGTGATTTACATACACACTGACCTGGTAATATACACACACACTGACCTGGTGATTTATGCACACACACACGGATCTGGTGATGAACACACGCACACACTGACCTGGTGATTTACACACACTGACCTGGTGATTTACACACACACATTAACCTGATGATTTATACAGACACTGATCTGGTGATTTACACACACACTGACCTGGTGATGTACACACATACACTGACCTGGTGATTTACACACGAACTGACCTGGTGATGTATAGACACAGACACACACTAACCTGGTGATTTACACAGACACACACAGACACACTGGCCTGGTGATTTACACACACACACTGACCTGGTGATTTACACACGCACTGACCTGGTGATGTACACACACACACTGACCTGGTGATTTACACACACACACTGACCTGGTGATATGCACACATATACTGACCTGGTGATTTACACATGCACTGACCTGGTGATGTACAGACAGAGACACACACTAACCTGGTGATTTACACACACACACACTGACCTGGTGATTTACACACACACACACTGACCTGGCGATTTACTCACACACTGACCTGGGGATTTATGCACACACACACGGACCTGGTGATTAACACACACTGACCTGGTGATTTGCACACACACAAACACACACTAACACACACACTCTGACCTAGTGATTAACATATACACACACTGACCTGGTGATTTACACACACTGACCTGGTGATTTACACACACACACAGTGCCTGGTCATTTACACACACACACACAGTGCCTGGTCATTTACACACACACTGAACTGGTGATTTACACACACACTGAACTGGTGATTTATACACACACACACTGACCTGGTCATTTCCACACACACACTGACATTGTGATTTACATGCGCACACTGACCTGCCGATTAACACAAACATTGACGTGGTGATTTACACACACATACCACTGACCGGTAATTTATACACACACACTGACCTGGTGATTTACACACGCACACTGACCTGGTGATTAACACACACTGACCTGGTGATTTGCACACACACAAACACACACACTCTGACCTGGTGATTTATATGCGCACTGATCTGGTGATTTACACACACACACTGATCTGGTGATTTACACACGCACTGACCTGGTGATGTACACACGCACACTGACCTGGTGATGTACAGATACAGACACACACTAACCTGGTGATTTACACACACACACACTGAGCTGGTCATTTACACACACACTGACATGGTGATTTACATGCGCACTGATCAGATGATGTACACACACACACACTGACCTGGTGATTTGCACACACACACTGACCTGGTGATTTACACACACACTGATCTAGTGATTTACACAAACACTGACCTGTTGATTTACACATGCACTGACCTGGTGATGTACAGACAGAGACACACACTAACCTGCACACACACACGGACCTGGTGATTAACACACACGGACCTGGTGATTAACATATACACACACTGACCTGGTGATTTACACACACTGACCTGGTGATTTACACACACACACAGCCTGGTGATTTACACACACACACTGACCTGTTGATTTACACATGCACTGACCTGGTGATGTACAGACAGAGACACACACTAACCTGCACACACACACGGACCTGGTGATTAACACACACGGACCTGGTGATTAACATATACACACACTGACCTGGTGATTTACACACACTGACCTGGTGATTTACACACACTGACCTGGTGATGTACACACATACACTGACCTGGTGATTTACGCACGAACTGACCTGGTGATGTATAGACACAGACACTGACATTGTGATTTACATGCGCACACTGACCTGCCGATTAACACAAACATTGACGTGGTGATTTACACACACATACCACTGACCGGTAATTTATACACACACACACACTGACCTGGTGATTTACACACACACTGACCTGGTGATGTATAGACACAGACACACACTAACCTGGTGATTTACACACACACACACACACACACACACACACACACACACACTGACCTGGTGGTTTACACACACACATTAACCTGGTGATTTACACACACACACTGACCTGAGGATTTACACACACACACTGACCTGAGGATTTACACACACACACTGACCTAGTGATTTGCACGCACATAGACTTTCCTGGTGATTCAATCACACACAAACACTCACACACACTGACCTGGTGATTTACACACACACATTAACCTGGTGATTTACACACACACACACTGACCTGGTGATTTACACACACACACTGACCTGGTGATATGCACACATACACTGACCTGGTGATTTACACATGCACTGACCTGGTGATGTACAGACAGAGACACGCACTAACCTGGTGATTTACACACACACACACTGACCTGGTGATTTACACACACACTGACCTGGTAATATACACATATACACTGACCTGGTGATTTACAGACACACACACACACTGACCTGGTCATTTACACGCACACACTAACCTGGTGAATTGCACACACACACACTGATCTGGTGATTTACACAGACACACTGACCTGGTGATTTACACGCAGACACACTGACCTGGTGATTTACACGCAGACACACTGACCTGGTGATTTACACGCAGACACACTGACCTGGTGATTTACACACACACACACAGGTGTGGTGATTTACACACACACACTGATCTGGTTATTTACACACACACAGGTGTGGTGATTTACACATACACACACTGACCTGGTGATTTACACGCACACAAACACTGACCTGGTGATTTACACACACACAAACACTGACCTGGTGATTTAATCACACACACACACACTCACCTGGTGATTTACACACACACTGATCTGGTGATTTACACACGCGCACACTGACCTGGTCATTTACACGCACACACACTAACCTGGTGAATTGCACACACACACACTGACCTGGTGATTTAAACACACACTGACATGGTGATTTACACATACACACACTGACCTGGTGATTTACACGCACACACTCTGACCTGGTGATTTACGCACACACTGACCCACTGATTTACACACACACACTGATCTGGTGATGTACACACACACACACTGATCTGGTGATTTACACATACACACACTGACCTGGTCATTTACACGCACACACTGACCTGGAGATTTACATACACACCGATCCACTGATTTACACACACACACACACATCTGGTGATTTACACACACTCACTGGCCTGGTGATTTTCACGCACACTGACCTGGTGGTTTACACAGACACACAAACACACTGACCTGGTGATTTAAACACACACTGACCTGGTGATTTACACACACACTGACCTGGTGATTTACACACACACACAGGCATGGTGATTTACACACACACACACACTGATCTGGTGATTTAATCACATACACACACTGACCTGGTGATTTACACACACACTGATCTGGTGATTTACACACGCGCACACTGAACTGGGGATTTACACACACACTGAGCTGGTGATTAACACACACACACACACTGACCTGGTCATTTACACGCACACACACTAACCTGGTGAATTGCACACACACACACTGAACTGGTGATTTAAACACACACTGACATGGTGATTTACACATACACACACTGACCTGGTGATTTACACGCACACACTCTGACCTGGTCATTTCCACACACACACTGACATGGTGATTTACATGCGCACACTGACCTGCCGATTAATACAAACATTGACGTGGTGATTTACACACACATACCACTGACCGGTAATTTATACACACACACTGACCTGGTGATTTACACACGCACACTGACCTGGTGATTAACACACACTGACCTGGTGATTTGCACACACACAAACACACACTAACACACACACTCTGACCTGGTGATTTATATGCGCACTGATCTGGTGATTTACACACACACACTGATCTGGTGATTTACACACGCACTGACCTGGTGATGTACACACGCACACTGACCTGGTGATGTACAGATACAGACACACACTAACCTGGTGATTTACACACACACACACTGAGCTGGTCATTTACACACACACTGACATGGTGATTTGCACACACACACTGACCTGGTGATTTATAAACACACTGATCTGGTGATTTACACACGCGCAAAATGACCAGGGGATTTACATACACACTGACATGGTGATTTACGCACACACACATGGATCTGGTGATTTACTTACACACACATTGACCTGGTGATTTAAACACACACTGACATGGTGATTTACACACAAACACAAACTGAGCTTGTGATTTACACACACACACACACACTGACCTGGTGATTTCCACACACACACTGACCTGGTGATTTAAACACAAACTGACATGGTGATTTACACACACACACAAACTGAGCTTGTGATTTACACACACACACACGCACTGACCTGGTGATGTACACACACACACTGACCTGGTGATTTACACACACACTGATCTGGTGATATGCACACATACACTGACCTGGTGATTTACACAAGCACTGACCTGGTGATGTACAGACAGAGACACACACTAACCTGGTGATTTACACACATATACACTAACCTGGTGATTTACACACACACACACACACACACACACACTGATCTGGTGATTTATGCACACACACATTGATCTGGTGATGTACACACACTGATCTGGTGATTTACACACACACACTGACCTGGTGATTTACACACACACGCTGACCTGGTGATTTACACAGACACTGACCTGGTGATTTACACACACACACACACTGACCTGGTGATTTACACACACGCACACTGACCTGGTGATTTACACACACACTGACATGGTGATTTACACACACACTGACCCGGTGATTTACACACACACACACACACTGACCTGGTGATTTAAACACACACTGATCTGGTGATTTACACAAACACTGACCTGGTGATTTACAATCACAGTCACCTGGTGATTGACACACACATTGAACTGGTGATTTACACACACACACACATAAGGACCTGGTGATTTATACACACACTCACTGACCTGGTGATTTTCACGCACACTGACCTGGTGGTTTACACAGACACACAAACACACTGACCTGGTGATTTACGCACACACACACTGACCTGGTGATTTACACACACACACACTGATCTGGTAATTTACACCCACACACTGACCTGTTGATGTACACACACACCGAAGTGATGATTTACACACACACAGACATGGTGATTTACACACACACACACTGACCTGGTAATTTACACACACACACACTGACCTTGTGATTTACACACACACTGACCTGGTGATTTAAACACACACACACTGACCTGGTGATTTACACACACACATTGACCAGGTGATTTACACACACACACACACACACACATGCACATTGACATGGTGATTTACACACGCACACTGATCTGGTGATTTACATGCACACACACACTGAGCTGGTGATTTGCACACACACAGTGATCTGGTGATTTACACACACGCACACACACACACTGACCTGATGATTTACACACACACAATGACCAGGTGATTTACACACACACACTCACACTGACCCGGTGATTTACACACACACACAGTGGCGTGGTGATTTACACACATACACTGACCTGGTGATTTACACATACACACACTGAACTTGTGATTTACACACACACTAACCTGGTAATTTACACATACGCACTTACCTGGTGATTTACACATACACACTGACCTGGCGATTTACACACACACACACTGACATCGTGATTTACACACACAAAAACACACTGACATCGTGATTTACACACACACCCACACACTGACCTGGTGATTTCCACAAACACACTGACCTGGTGATTTCCACATACACACTGACCTGGTGATTCACACATGCACACTGACCTGGTGATTCATACACACACACTGAGCTGGTGATTTACACACCCACCGAACTGATGATTTACAGACACACACACACACTGACCTGGTGATTTAAATGCACACACACACTGAGCTGGTGATTTACACACACACACTGACCTGGTGATTTACACACACACAGACCTGGTGATTTGCACACACACAGACCTGGTGATTTACACACATACACTGACCTGGTGATTTACACACATACACTAACCTGGTGATTTACACAAACACACACTGACCTGGTGATTTACACACACACTGACCTGGTGATTTATACACACTGATCTGGTAATGTACACACACTGATCTGGTGATGTACACACACTGATCTGGTGATGTACACACACACACTGGCTTGGTGATTTACACACACACACTGACCTGGTGATTTAAATGCACACACACACTGAGCTGGTGATTTACACACACACACTGACCTGGTGATTTACACACACACAGACCTGGTGATTTGCACACACACAGACCTGGTGATTTACACACATACACTGACCTGGTGATTTACACACATACACTGACCTGGTGATTTACACAAACACACACTGACCTGGTGATTTACACAAACACACACTGACCTGGTGATTTACACACACACTGACCTGGTGATTTATACACACTGATCTGGTAATGTACACACACTGATCTGGTGATGTACACACACTGATCTGGTGATGTACACACACAAACTGGCTTGGTGATTTACACGCATACACTGACCTGGTGATTTACACATACACACGCTGACCTCGTGATTTACACACACACTGATCTGGTGAGTTACACACTCACTGACCCGGATATTTACACACACACACTCACCTGGTGATGTACAGAATTACATTTGACCTGGTGATTTAAACACACACACACTGACCTGGTGATTTATACACACACTGATCTGGTAATGTACACACACACACACTGATCTGGTGATGTACACACACACAAACTGGCTTGGTGATTTACACGCAGACACTGACCTGGTGATTTACACACACACACGCTGACCTCGTGATTTACACACACACTGATTTGGCGATTTACACATACACTGACCCAGTGAATTACACACACACACTGATCTGGTGAGTCCCAACAAATACTCCCAGGGCAGGTACAGCGCGGGTTAGATACCAAATAAAGCTCCCTCTGCACTGTCCTCATAAACACTCCCAGCGCAAGTACAACATATGTTAGACACAGACTAAAGCTCCCTCTGCACTGACACATCAAACACTCACAGGGCAGGTACAAAAGATGGTAGTTACCAAGTAAAGTTCCCTCTACTCTCCTGCATCAAACACTAAGGTGAAGTACAGCACAGTTTAAACACAGAGTAAATCTCTCTCTACACAGTCCCAGGGCAGGTACAGTACGGGTTATATACAGAGTAATGCTCCTTCTGCACTGTCCTAAAGAATCCCAGGGCAGGTACAGCAAAGGTTCATCACAATTTAAAGCTCCCTGAAGTCTGACCCATTAAACACTCCCAGGGCAGGACAGCACAGGTTAAATACACAGTGAGGATCCCTCTGCACTGTCCCACCAGACATTCCCAGCGCATGCACAGCACAGGTTAGATGAAGAGTAAAGCCCCCTCAGCATTGTCCCATCAAACAGTGCCAGGGCCAGTACAGCACAGGATAGACACGGTGTATATCTTCCCGAAACACTCCACGGCAGGAACAGAATGGTATAAATAGAGAGTAATTTCTCCGTCTTTACTGTACCAACAAACCCTGGGAAGATACAGGACGGGTTACCTAAAGATTTAATCTCTCTCCAACCTGTCCCAAACGCTCCCAGGTTAGGTACTGCATTGGTTAGATACAGAGTTAATCTCCCTGTACGCTGTCCCATCAAACACTGCAGAACAGGTACAGAGTAAAGTTCCCCCTGGACTGTCCAGTCAAATGTTATTGAATGGGGAGCAGGCTCGAGGGGGTGGAGGAGTCCGAGTGGCCCACTCCTGCTCCTATTTCTCATGGTCTTCTGTACCCAGCATGCCCCGTGATGGAGAATGTGCCGCACCCAGACTGCAGGAGCTCAGTACGCGGGCGCGGGCCCTGGCTGTGTTTGGAGCATGCGCGGTGCGTGTAATGGCGAAGAAGACATGTTTTAGACAGGCTCCTCAGAAGTGCCCTTTTCAGTGGGACGGAGCGGAATAATGTACCAGCGGGGAGCCGGGCAGGCTTCATAAACAACCGGTGCCCGCCGCAAGCCCGGAATAATAACCGGAATATCGGCGGTTGCAGCTTCAGGGCTTTCTCCCGTCACAGCCCCGGGCTAACGGCGGCCATCTTGATACAGGAAGGCAGGTTCAGCGCTCCGCCATTTTCCGCGGCCATCTTCGTACAGGAATAAAGTGAATGATGTCGGTGTCTGGAACTGAGCCGAGCCAGAGTCAGTACCTTCAGGGGACGGGAACCAGTGAGTAGAACTGACCCCAGCCAGAGTCAGCACCTTCAGGGGAGGGGAACCAGTGAGTGTAGAACTGATGTTATATCTGTAACTAACTGTTACACACCCACCCCCCACACACACAACCTAACCGAGATCCCCCCCCATACACAACCTAACCGAGACCCCCCCCCACACACACAACCTAACCGAGCCCCCCCCCACACACGTGACCCCCGCTCCACACACACAACCTAACCGAGACCCCCCCCCACACACACAACCTAACCGAGATTCCCCCCCATACACAACCTAACCGAGCCCCCCCCACACACACAACCTAACCGTGACCCCCGCCCCACACACACAACCTAACCGAGACCCCCCCACACACACAACCTAACCGAGACCCCCCCACACACACACAACCTAACCGAGGCCTCCCCATACACACAACCTAACCGAGGCCTCCACCACACAGACAACCTAACCGTGACACCACCCCCACACACACAAACTAAACATGACCATCTCCCCCCATTCAACCTAACCGAGACCCCCCCACACACAACCTAACCGAGACCCCCCCACACACAACCTAACTGAGACCCCCCCGCACACAACCTAACCGAGAAACCCCCACGCACACAACCTAACCACGATTACCCCACACACACAACCTAACCGAGACCCCCCCACACACAACCGAACCGAGACCCCCCCATACACACAAACTAACCGAGACCCCCCCCCCACACACAACCTAACCGAGACACACACACACACACGCACACTGACCTGGTGATTCACTTAGACGCACATTGATCTCGTGATTTACACACACACACACAGACCTGGTGATTTACACACACACAGTGGCGTGGTGATTTAAACACACACTGACCTGGTGATTTATGCACACACACACGGACCTGGTGATGAACACACGCACACACACACTGACCTGGTGATTTACACACACTGACCTTGTGATTTACACACACACACTGAGCTGGTGATGTACACACACACACACTGACCTGGTGATTTACACACACACTGATCTGGTGATATGCACACATACACTGACCTGGTGATGTACACACACACACACACACACACACACACACACTGACCTGGTGATTTACACACGCACTGACCTGGTGATATGCACACATACACTGCCCTGGTGATTTACACATTCACTGACCTGGTGATGTACAGACAGAGACACACACTAACCTGGTGATTTACACACACACACACTGACCTGGTGATTTACACACACACTGACCTGGTAATATACACATATACACTGACCTGGTGATTTACAGACACATACACACACTAACCTGGTGAATTGCACACACACACACTGACCTGGTGATTTACACGCAGACACACTGACCTGGTGATTTATACGCAGACACACTGACCTGGTGATTCACACACACACTGACCTGGTGATTTACACACACACTGACCTGGTGATTTACACACACACACACAGGCGTGGTGATTTACACACACACACTGATCTGGTGATTTACACATACACACACTGACCTGGTGATTTACACGCACACAAACACTGACCTGGTGATTGTGTGTGTGTGTAAATCACCTGGTCATTGTGTGTGTGTGTGCATGTGTGTAAATCACCAGGTCACTGTGTGTGTGCAAATCACCAGCTCAGTGTGTGTGTGCATGTAAATCACCAGATCAGTGTGCGTGTGTAAATCACCATGTCAATGTGCATGTGTGTGTGTGTGTGTGTGTGTGTGTAAATTACCAGGTCAGTGTGTGTGTGTGTAAATCACCATGCCTGTGTGCGTGAAAATCACCAGGTCAGTGAGTGTGTGTATAAATCACCAGGTCCTTATGTGTGTGTGTGTGTGTAAATCACCAGTTCAATGTGTGTGTCAATCACCAGGTGACTGTGATTGTAAATCACCAGGTCAGTGTTTGTGTAAATCACCAGATCAGTGTGTGTTTAAATCACCAGGTCAGTGTGTGTGTGTAAATCACCGGGTCTGTGTGTGTGTAAATCACCGGGTCTGTGTGTGTGTAAATCACCATGTCAGTGTGTGTTTAAATCACCAGGTCAGTGTGTGTGTGTGTAAATCACCAGGTCAGTGTCTGTGTAAATCACCAGGTCAGCGTGTGTGTGTAAATCACCAGGTCAATGAGTGTGTAAGTAAATCACCAGGTCAGTTTGTGTGTGTGTAAATCACCAGGTCCGTGTTTGTCTGTGTAAATCACCAGATCAGTGTGTGTGTGTGTGTGTGTGTGTGTAAATCAGTGGGTCAGTGTGTATGTAAATCTCCAGGTCAGTGTGTGCGTGTAAATGACCAGGTCAGTGTGTGTATGTGTAAATCACCAGATCAGTGTGTGTGTGTGTGTACATCAACGGATCAGTATGTGTGTGTGTAAATCAGTGGGTCAGAATGTGTGCATATCACCAGGTCAGTGCGTGTGTAAATCACCAGGTCAGTGTGTGTGTGTAAATCACCATGTCAGTATGTATATAAATACGCTGGTCAGTTTGCGCGTGTGTAAATCACCAGATCAGTGTGTGTATAAATCACCAGGTCAGTGTGTGTGTGTAAATCACCAGGTCAGTGTGTGTGAGTGTTTGTGTGTGGTTGAATCACCAGGAAAGTCTATGTGCGTGCAAATCATCAGGTCAGTGTGTGTGTGTAAATCATCAGGTCAGTGTGTGTGTGTAAATCACCAGATCAGTGTCTGTATAAATCACCAGGTTAATGTGTGTGTGTAAATCACCAGGTCAGTGTGTGTGTGTGTTCATCACCAGGTCCGTGTGTGTGTGCATAAATCACCAGGTCAGTGTGTGTGTAAATTCCCAGGTCAGTGTGTGTGTGTGTGTTTGAAAAATCACCAGGTCAGTGTGTGTGTGTGTACATCACCAGATCAGTATGTGTGTGTGTGTGTGTGTACATTACCAGATCAGTGTGTGTATAAATCACCAGGTCAGTGTGTGTGTGTAAATCACCATGTCAGTGTGTATATAAATCCCCTGGTCAGTTTGCGCGTGTGTAAATCACCAGATCAGTGTGTGTGTAAATCACCAGGTCAGTGTGTGTAAATCACCAGGTCAGTGTGTGTGTAAATTCCCAGGTCAGTGTGTGTGTGTGTGTTTGAAAAATCACCAGGTCAGTGTGTGTGTGTGTACATCACCAGATCAGTGTGTGTGTGTGTGTGTGTACATTACCAGATCAGTGTGTGTATAAATCACCAGGTCAGTGTGTGTGTGTAAATCACTAGGTCAGTGTGTGTGTGTAAATCACCATGTCAGTGTGTATATAAATCCCCTGGTCAGTTTGCGCGTGTGTAAATCACCAGATCAGTGTGTGTGTAAATCACCAGGTCAGTGTGTGTAAATCACCAGGTCAGTGTGTGTGTGTGCGTGTGTTCATCACCAGGTCCGTGTGTGTGTGCATAAATCACCAGGTCAGTGTGTGTGTAAATCACCAAGTCAAAGTGAGTGAGTGTGTGTGTGTGTGTGTGTGTGTGCAAATCACCAGGTCAGTGTGTGTGTGTGTGTGTACATCATCTGATCAGTGTGAATGTAAATCACCAATTCAGTGTATGTGTAAATGACCAGCTCAGTGTGTGTGTGTGTGTGTGTGTGTGTGTAAATCACCAGGTTAGTGTATATGTGTGTAAATCACCAGGTCAGTGTGTGTGTGTACATCACCAGGTCAGTGCGTGTGTAAATCACCAGGTCAGTGTGTGTGTGGAAATCACCAGGTCAGTGTGTGTGTGTGTGTGTGTGTGTAAATCACAAGCTCAGTGTGCGTGTGTTTGTAAATCACCATGTCAGTGTGTGTTTAAATCACCAGGTCAATGTGTGTGAAAGTAAATCACCAGATCCGTGTGTGTGTAAGTAAATCACCAGATCCGTGTGTGTGTGCGTAAATCGCCATGTCAGTGTGTATGTAAATCCCCTGGTCATTTTGCGCGTGTGTAAATCACCAGATCAGTGTGTGTATAAATCACCAGGTCAGTGTGTGTGTGCAAATCACCAGGTCAGTGTGTGTGTACATCATCTGATCAGTGTGCATGTAAATCACCATGTCAGTGTGTGTTTAAATCACCAGGTCAGTGTGTGTGTGAGTAAATCACCAGGTCAGTGTCTGTGTAAATCACCAGGTCAACGTGTGTGTGTAAATCACCAGGTCAATGTGTGTGTAAGTAAATCACCAGGTCAGTGTGTGTGTGTGTGTAAATCACCAGGTCAGTGTGTGTGTGTGTGTGTGTAAATCACCAGGTTAGTGTGTGTCTGTATCTGTACATCACCAGATCAGTGTGTGTGTAAATCACCAGGTCAGTGTGTGTGTGTACATCACCAGGTCAGTGCGTGTGTAAATCACCAGGTCAGTGTGTGTGTGTAAATCACCATGTCAGTGTGTATGTAAATCCCTAGGTCAGTTTGCGCATGTGTAAATCACCAGATCAGTGTGTGTATAAATCACTAGGTCAGTGTGTGTGTGTAAATCACCAGGTCAGTGTGTGTGTGTGTATAAATTACCGGTCAGTGGTATGTGTGTGTAAATCACCACGTCAATGTTTGTGTTAATCGGCAGGTCAGTGTGCACATGTAAATCACAATGTCAGTGTGTGTGTGTAAATGACCAGGTCAGTGTGTGTGTGTGTGTAAATCACCAGTTCAGTGTGTGTGTAAATGACCAGGCACTGTGTGTGTGTGTAAATGACCAGGCACTATGTGTGTGTGTAAATGACCAGGCACTGTGTGTGTGTGTAAATCACCAGGTCAGTGTGTGTAAATCACCAGGTCAGTGTGTGTATATGTTAATCACCAGGTCAGAGTGTGTGTGTTAGTGTGTGTTTGTGTGTGTGCAAATCACCAGGTCAGTGTCTGTATAAATCACCAGGTTAATGTGTGTGTGTAAATCACCATGTCAGTGTGTCTGTGTGTAAATCACCAGATCAGTGTTTGTGTGTGCAATTCACCAGGTTAGTGTGTGTGCGTGTAAATGACCAGGTCAGTGTGTGTGTGTGTGTTAATCACCAGCTCAGTGTGTGTGTAAATCCCCAGGTCAGTGTGCGCGTGTGTAAATCACCAGGTAAGTGTGTGTATGTGTCTGTAAATCACCAGGTCAGTGTATATGTGTATATTACCAGGTCAGTGTGTGTGTGAGTAAATCACCAGGTCAGCGTATGTGTGTAAATCACCAGGTCAATGTGTGTGTAAGTAAATCACCAGGTTAGTGCGTGTCTCTGTCTGTACATCACCAGGTCAGTGCATGTGTAAATCACCAGGTCAGTGTATGTGTGCATATCACCAGGTCAGTGCGTGTGTAAATCACCAGGTCAGTGTGTGTGTGTAAATCACCATGTCAGTGTGTATATAAATCCGCTGGTCAGTTTGCACGTGTGTAAATCACCAGATCAGTGTGTGTGAGTGTTTGTGTGTGATTGAATCACCAGGAAAGTCTATGTGCGTGCAAATCACTAGGTCAGTGTGTGTGTGTAAATCATCAGGTCAGTGTGTGTGTGTAAATCACCAGATCAGTGTCTGTATAAATCACCAGGTTAATGTGTGTGTGTAAATCACCAGGTCAGTGTGTGTAAATCACCAGGTCAGTGTGTGTGTGTAAATCATCAGGTCAGTGTGTGTGTGTAAATCACCAGATCAGTGTCTGTATAAATCACCAGGTTAATGTGTGTGTGTAAATCACCAGGTCAGTGTGTGTAAATCACCAGGTCAGTGTGTGTGTGTGTGTGTGTGTGTGCGTGTGTTCATCACCAGGTCCGTGTGTGTGTGCATAAATCACCAGGTCAGTGTGTGTGTAAATTACCAGGTCAGTGTGTGTGTGTGTTTGAAAAATCACCAGGTCAGTGTGTGTGTGTGTACATCACCAGATCAGTGTGTGTGTGTAAATGACCAGATCAGTGTGTGTGTGTGTGTGTGTGTGTAAATCACCAGGTTAGTGTATATGTGTGTAAATCACCAGGTTAGTGTGTGTCTCTGTCTGTATATCACCAGGTCAGTGCTTGTGTAAATCACCAGGTCAGTGTATGTGTGCATATCACCAGATCAGTGTGTGTGTGCATATCACCAGATCAGTGTGTGTGTAAATCACCAGGTCAGTGTGTGTGTGTGTACATTACCAGATCAGTGTGTGTATAAATCACCAGGTCAGTGTGTGTGTGTAAATCACTAGGTCAGTGTGTGTGTGTAAATCACCATGTCAGTGTGTATATAAATCCCCTGGTCAGTTTGCGCGTGTGTAAATCACCAGATCAGTGTGTGTGTAAATCACCAGGTCAGTGTGTGTAAATCACCAGGTCAGTGTGTGTGTAAATTCCCAGGTCAGTGTGTGTGTGTGTGTTTGAAAAATCACCAGGTCAGTGTGTGTGTGTGTACATCACCAGATCAGTGTGTGTGTGTGTGTGTGTACATTACCAGATCAGTGTGTGTATAAATCACCAGGTCAGTGTGTGTGTGTAAATCACTAGGTCAGTGTGTGTGTGTAAATCACCATGTCAGTGTGTATATAAATCCCCTGGTCAGTTTGCGCGTGTGTAAATCACCAGATCAGTGTGTGTGTAAATCACCAGGTCAGTGTGTGTAAATCACCAGGTCAGTGTGTGTGTGTGCGTGTGTTCATCACCAGGTCCGTGTGTGTGTGCATAAATCACCAGGTCAGTGTGTGTGTAAATCACCAAGTCAAAGTGAGTGAGTGTGTGTGTGTGTGTGTGTGTGTGCAAATCACCAGGTCAGTGTGTGTGTGTGTGTGTACATCATCTGATCAGTGTGAATGTAAATCACCAATTCAGTGTGTGTGTAAATGACCAGCTCAGTGTGTGTGTGTGTGTGTGTGTGTGTGTGTGTGTGTAAATCACCAGGTTAGTGTATATGTGTGTAAATCACCAGGTCAGTGTGTGTGTGTACATCACCAGGTCAGTGCGTGTGTAAATCACCAGGTCAGTGTGTGTGTGGAAATCACCAGGTCAGTGTGTGTGTGTGTGTGTGTGTGTAAATCACAAGCTCAGTGTGCGTGTGTTTGTAAATCACCATGTCAGTGTGTGTTTAAATCACCAGGTCAATGTGTGTGAAAGTAAATCACCAGATCCGTGTGTGTGTAAGTAAATCACCAGATCCGTGTGTGTGTGTGCGTAAATCACCATGTCAGTGTGTATGTAAATCCCCTGGTCATTTTGCGCGTGTGTAAATCACCAGATCAGTGTGTGTATAAATCACCAGGTCAGTGTGTGTGTGCAAATCACCAGGTCAGTGTGTGTGTACATCATCTGATCAGTGTGCATGTAAATCACCATGTCAGTGTGTGTTTAAATCACCAGGTCAGTGTGTGTGTGAGTAAATCACCAGGTCAGTGTCTGTGTAAATCACCAGGTCAACGTGTGTGTGTAAATCACCAGGTCAATGTGTGTGTAAGTAAATCACCAGGTCAGTGTGTGTGTGTGTGTAAATCACCAGGTCAGTTTGTGTGTGTGTGTGTGTAAATCACCAGGTTAGTGTGTGTCTGTATCTGTACATCACCAGATCAGTGTGTGTGTAAATCACCAGGTCAGTGTGTGTGTGTACATCACCAGGTCAGTGCGTGTGTAAATCACCAGGTCAGTGTGTGTGTGTAAATCACCATGTCAGTGTGTATGTAAATCCCTAGGTCAGTTTGCGCGTGTGTAAATCACCAGATCAGTGTGTGTATAAATCACTAGGTCAGTGTGTGTGTGTAAATCACCAGGTCAGTGTGTGTGTGTGTATAAATTACCGGTCAGTGGTATGTGTGTGTAAATCACCACGTCAATGTTTGTGTTAATCGGCAGGTCAGTGTGCACATGTAAATCACAATGTCAGTGTGTGTGTGTAAATGACCAGGTCAGTGTGTGTGTGTGTGTAAATCACCAGTTCAGTGTGTGTGTAAATGACCAGGCACTGTGTGTGTGTGTAAATGACCAGGCACTATGTGTGTGTGTAAATGACCAGGCACTGTGTGTGTGTGTAAATCACCAGGTCAGTGTGTGTAAATCACCAGGTCAGTGTGTGTATATGTTAATCACCAGGTCAGAGTGTGTGTGTTAGTGTGTGTTTGTGTGTGTGCAAATCACCAGGTCAGTGTCTGTATAAATCACCAGGTTAATGTGTGTGTGTAAATCACCATGTCAGTGTGTCTGTGTGTAAATCACCAGATCAGTGTTTGTGTGTGCAATTCACCAGGTTAGTGTGTGTGCGTGTAAATGACCAGGTCAGTGTGTGTGTGTGTGTGTTAATCACCAGCTCAGTGTGTGTGTAAATCCCCAGGTCAGTGTGCGCGTGTGTAAATCACCAGGTAAGTGTGTGTATGTGTCTGTAAATCACCAGGTCAGTGTATATGTGTATATTACCAGGTCAGTGTGTGTGTGAGTAAATCACCAGGTCAGCGTATGTGTGTAAATCACCAGGTCAATGTGTGTGTAAGTAAATCACCAGGTTAGTGCGTGTCTCTGTCTGTACATCACCAGGTCAGTGCATGTGTAAATCACCAGGTCAGTGTATGTGTGCATATCACCAGGTCAGTGCGTGTGTAAATCACCAGGTCAGTGTGTGTGTGTAAATCACCATGTCAGTGTGTATATAAATCCGCTGGTCAGTTTGCACGTGTGTAAATCACCAGATCAGTGTGTGTGAGTGTTTGTGTGTGATTGAATCACCAGGAAAGTCTATGTGCGTGCAAATCACTAGGTCAGTGTGTGTGTGTAAATCATCAGGTCAGTGTGTGTGTGTAAATCACCAGATCAGTGTCTGTATAAATCACCAGGTTAATGTGTGTGTGTAAATCACCAGGTCAGTGTGTGTAAATCACCAGGTCAGTGTGTGTGTGTGTGTGTGTGTGTGCGTGTGTTCATCACCAGGTCCGTGTGTGTGTGCATAAATCACCAGGTCAGTGTGTGTGTAAATTACCAGGTCAGTGTGTGTGTGTGTTTGAAAAATCACCAGGTCAGTGTGTGTGTGTGTACATCACCAGATCAGTGTGTGTGTGTAAATGACCAGATCAGTGTGTGTGTGTGTGTGTGTGTGTAAATCACCAGGTTAGTGTATATGTGTGTAAATCACCAGGTTAGTGTGTGTCTCTGTCTGTATATCACCAGGTCAGTGCTTGTGTAAATCACCAGGTCAGTGTATGTGTGCATATCACCAGATCAGTGTGTGTGTGCATATCACCAGATCAGTGTGTGTGTAAATCACCAGGTCAGTGTGTGTGTGTACATCACCAGGTCAGTGCGTGTGTAAATCACCAGGTCAGTGTGTGTGTGTAAATCACCATGTCAGTGTGTATATAAATCCCCTGGTCAGTTTGCACGTGTGTAAATCACCAGGTCAGTGTGTGTGTGTAAATCACCAGGTCAGTGTGTGTGAGTGTTTGTGTGTGATTGAATCACCAGGAAAGTCTATGTGCGTGCAAATCACTAGGTCAGTGTGTGTGTGTAAATCATCAGGTCAGTGTGTGTGTGTAAATCACCAGATCATGTGTGTGTGTGTGAGCATAAATCACCAGGTCAGTGTGTGTGTGTAAATCACCAGGTCAGTGTGTGTGTGTGTGTGCAAATCACCAGGTCAGTGTGTGTGTGTGTGTACATCATCTGATCAGTGCGAATGTAAATCACCATGTCAGTGTGTGTGTAAATGACCAGCTCAGTGTGTGTGTGTGTGTGTGTGTGTGTGTGTGTGTGTAAATCACCAGGTTAGTGTATATGTGTGTAAATCACCAGGTTAGTGTGTGTCTCTGTCTGTACATCACCAGGTCAGTGCTTGTGTAAATCACCAGGTCATTGTATGTGTGCATATCACCAGATCAGTGTGTGTGTAAATCACCAGGTCAGTGTGTGTGTGTACATCACCAGGTCAGTGTGTGTGTAAATCATCAGGTGAGTGTGTGTGTGGAAATCACCAGGTCAGTGTGTGTGTGTGTGTGTGTAAATCACAAGCTCAGTGTGCGTGTGTGTGTAAATCACCATGTCAGTGTGTGTTTAAATCACCAGGTCAATGTGTGTGTAAGTAAATCACCAGATCCGTGTGTGTGTGCGTAAATCACCATGTCAGTGTGTATGTAAATCCCCTGGTCATTTTGCGCGTGTGTAAATCACCAGATCAGTGTGTTTATAAATCACCAGGTCAGTGTGTGTGTGCAAATCACCAGGTCAGTGTGTGTGTGTGTGTACATCATCTGATCAGTGCGCATGTAAATCACCATGTCAGTGTGTGTGTAAATGACCAGCTCAGTGTGTGTGTGTGTAAATCACCAGGTTAGTGTGTGTCTGTATCTGTACATCACCAGGTCAGTGTGTGTGTAAATCACCAGGTCAGTGTGTGTGTATAAATCACCCTGTCAGCGTGTGTTTAAATCACCAGGTCAGTGCGTGTGTAAATCACCAGGTCAGTGTGTGTGTGTAAATCACCATGTCAGTGTGTATATAAATCCCCTGGTCAGTTTGCACGTGTGTAAATCACCAGGTCAGTGTGTGTGTGTAAATCACCAGGTCAGTGTGCGTGAGTGTTTGTGTGTGATTGAATTACCAGGAAAGTCTATGTGCGTGCAAATCACTAGGTCAGTGTGTGTGTGTAAATCATCAGGTCAGTGTGTGTGTGTAAATCACCAGATCATGTGTGTGTGTGTGTAAATCACCAGGTCAGTGTCTGTGTAAATCACCAGGTCAGCGTGTGTGTGTAAATCACCAGGTCAATGTGTGTGTAAGTAAATCACCAGGTCAGTGTGTGTGTGTGTGTGTGTGTAAATCACCAGGTTAGTGTGTGTCTGTATCTGTACATCACCAGATCAGTGTGTGTGTAAATCACCAGATCAGTGTGCGTGTGTACATCACCGGGTCAGTGCGTGTGTAAATCACCAGATCAGTGTGTGTGTGTAAATCACCAGATCAGTGCGCATATAAATCACCAGGTCAGAGTGTTTGTGTTAGTGTGTGTTTGTGTGTGTGCAAATCACCAGGTCAGTGTGTGTTAATCACCAGGTCAGTGTGCGTGTGTAAATCACCAGATCAGTGTGTGTGTAAATCACCAGGTCAGTGTGTGTGTGTGTGTACATCACCACGCCACTGTGTGTGTGTAAATCACCAGGTCTGTGTGTGTGTGTGTGTGTAAATCACCAGGAAGTCTATGTGCGTGCAAATCACTAGGTCAGTGTGTGTGTGTGTGTGTGTGTAAATCACCATGTCAGTGTGTGTTTAAATCACCACGCCACTGTGCGTGTGTAAATCACCAGGTCTGTGTGTGTGTGTAAATCACCAGGTCAGTGTGTGTGTTTGTGTTAATCACCAGATCCGTGGGTGTGAGCATAAATCACCAGGTCAGTGTGTATGTAAATCCCCAGGTCAGTTTGCGCGTGTGCAAATCACCAGATCAGTGTGTGTGTGTAAATCACCAGGTGAGTGTGTGTGTGCGATTAAATCACCAGGAAAGTCTATGTGCGTGCAAATCACTCGGTCAGTGAATGTGTGTAAATCATCAGGTCAGTGTGTGTGTGTAAATCACCAGATCAGTGTCTGTATAAATCACCAGGTTAATGTGTGTGTGTAAATCACCAGGTCAGTGTGTGCGTGTGTTCATCACCAGGTCCGTGTGTGTGTGCATAAATCACCAGGTCAGTGTGTGTGTATATTACCAGGTCAGTGTGTATGTAAATCACCAGGTCAGTGTGTGTGTGTGTAAATCACCAGTTTAGTGTGTGTCTCTGTCTGTACATCACCAGGTCAGTGCATGTGTAAATCACCAGGTCAGTGTATGTGTGCATATCACCAGATCAGTGTGTGTGTAAATCACCAGGTCAGTGTGTGTGTGTGTACATCACCAGCTCAGTGTGTGTGTGTACATTAACAGGTCAGTGTGTGTGTGTAAATCACCAGGTCAGTGTGTGTGTGTAAATCACAAGGTCAGTGTGTGTAAATCACCAGGTCAGTGTGTGTGTGTGTGCGTGTGTTCATCACCAGGTCCGTGTGTGTGTGCATAAATCACCAGGTCAGTGTGTGTTTAAATCACCACGCCACTGTGTGTGTGTAAATCACCAGGTCTGTGTGTGTGTGTGTAAATCACGAGATCAATGTGTGTCTAAGTGAATCACCAGGTCAGCGTGTGTGTGTGTGTCTCGGTTAGGTTGTGTGTGGGGGGGGTCTCGGTTAGGTTGTGTGTATGGGGGGGTCTCGGTTCGGTTGTGTGTGGGGGGGTCTCGGTTAGGTTGTGTGTGTGGGGTAATCGTGGTTAGGTTGTGTGCGTGGGGGTTTCTCGGTTAGGTTGTGTGCGAGGGGGTCTCAGTTAGGTTGTGTGTGGGGGGGGTCTCGGTTAGGTTGTGTGTGGGGGGGTCTCGGTTAGGTTGAATGGGGGGAGATGGTCATGTTTAGTTTGTGTGTGTGGGGGTGGTGTCACGGTTAGGTTGTCTCTGTGGGGGAGGCCTCGGTTAGGTTGTGTGTATGGGGAGGCCTCGGTTAGGTTGTGTGTGTGTGGGGGGGTCTCGGTTAGGTTGTGTGTGGGGGGGTCTCGGTTAGGTTGTGTGTGTGGGGGGGGGGTCTCGGTTAGGTTGTGTGTGTGGAGCGGGGGTCACGGTTAGGTTGTGTGTGTGGGGGGGGGGTCTCGGTTAGGTTGTGTGTGTGGGGGGTGGGTGTGTAACAGTTAGTTACAGATATAACATCAGTTCTACACTCACTGGTTCCCCTCCCCTGAAGGTGCTGACTCTGGCTGGGTTCAGTTCTACTCACTGGTTCCCCTCCCCTGAAGGTACTGACTCTGGCTCGGCTCAGTTCCAGACACCGACATCATTCACTTTATTCCTGTACGAAGATGGCCGCGGAAAATGGCGGAGCGCTGAACCTGCCTTCCTGTACCAAGATGGCCGCCGTTAGCCCGGGGCTGTGACGGGAGAAAGCCCTGAAGCTGCAACCGCCGATATTCCGGTTATTATTCCGGGCTTGCGGCGGGCACCGGTTGTTTATGAAGCCTGATCGGCTCCCCGCTGGTACATTATTCCGCTCCGTCCCACTAAAAAGGGCACTTCTGAGGAGCCTGTCTAAAACATGTCTTCTCCGCCATTACACGCACCGCGCATGCTCGAAACACAGCCAGGGCCCGCGCCTGCGTACTGAGCTCCTGCAGTCTGGGTGCGGCACATTCTCCATCACGGGGCATGCTGGGTACAGAAGACCATGAGAAATAGGAGCAGGAGTGGGCCACTCGGACTCCTCCACCCCCTCGAGCCTGCTCCCCATTCAATAACATTTGACTGGACAGTCTAGGGGGAACTTTACTCTGTACCTGTTCTGCAGTGTTTGATGGGACAGCGTACAGGGAGATTAACTCTGTATCTAACCAATGCAGTACCTAACCTGGGAGCGTTTGGGACAGGTTGGAGAGAGATTAAATCTTTAGGTAACCCGTCCTGTATCTTCCCAGGGTTTGTTGGTAAAGTAAAGACGGAGAAATTACTCTCTATTTATACCATTCTGTTCCTGCCGTGGAGTGTTTCGGGAAGATATACACCGTGTCTATCCTGTGCTGTACTGGCCCTGGCACTGTTTGATGGGACAATGCTGAGGGGGCTTTACTCTTCATCTAACCTGTGCTGTGCATGCGCTGGGAATGTCTGGTGGGACAGTGCAGAGGGATCCTCACTGTGTATTTAACCTGTGCTGTCCTGCCCTGGGAGTGTTTAATGGGTCAGACTTCAGGGAGCTTTAAATTGTGATGAACCTTTGCTGTACCTGCCCTGGGATTCTTTAGGACAGTGCAGAAGGAGCATTACTCTGTATATAACCCGTACTGTACCTGCCCTGGGACTGTGTAGAGAGAGATTTACTCTGTGTTTAAACTGTGCTGTACTTCACCTTAGTGTTTGATGCAGGAGAGTAGAGGGAACTTTACTTGGTAACTACCATCTTTTGTACCTGCCCTGTGAGTGTTTGATGTGTCAGTACAGAGGGAGCTTTAGTCTGTGTCTAACATATGTTGTACTTGCGCTGGGAGTGTTTATGAGGACTGTGCAGAGGGAGCTTTATTTGGTATCTAACCCGCGCTGTACCTGCCCTGGGAGTATTTGTTGGGACTCACCAGATCAGTGTGTGTGTGTAATTCACTGGGTCAGTGTATGTGTAAATCGCCAAATCAGTGTGTGTAAATCACGAGGTCAGCGTGTGTGTGTGTAAATCACCAGGTCAGTGCCTGCGTGTAAATCACCAAGCCAGTGTGTGTGTGTGTACATCACCAGATCAGTGTGTGTGTGTGTACATTACCAGATCAGTGTGTGTATAAATCACCAGGTCAGTGTGTGTGTGTTTAAATCACCAGGTCAAATGTAATTCTGTAAATCACCAGGTGAGTGTGTGTGTAAATATCCGGGTCAGTGAGTGTGTAACTCACCAGATCAGTGTGTGTGTGTAATTCACTGGGTCAGTACATGTGTAAATCGCCAAATCAGTGTGTGTGTAAATCACGAGGTCAGCGTGTGTATGTGTGTAAATCACCAAGCCAGTGTGTGTGTGTACATCACCAGATCAGTGTGTGTACATCACCAGATCAGTGTGTGTACATTACCAGGTCAGTGTGTGTAAATCACCAGGTCAGTGTGTGTGTAAATCACCAGGTCAGTGTGTGTGTAAATCACCAGGTCAGTGTGTGTTTGTGTAAATCACCAGGTCAGTGTATGTGTGTAAATCACCAGGTCAGTGTATGTGTGTAAATCACCAGGTCTGTGTGTGTGCAAATCACCAGGTCTGTGTGTGTGTAAATCACCAGGTCAGTGTGTGCATGTAAATCACCAGGTCAGTGTGTGTGTGTGTGTGTCTGTAAATCATCAGTTCGGTGGGTGTGTAAATCACCAGCTCAGTGTGTGTGTATGAATCACCAGGTCAGTGTGCATGTGTGAATCACCAGGTCAGTGTGTATGTGGAAATCACCAGGTCAGTGTGTTTGTGGAAATCACCAGGTCAGTGTGTGTGTAAGTCACAAGTTCAGTGCGTGTATGTGTAAATCACCAGGTCAGTGTATGTGTGTAAATCACCACGCCACTGTGTGTGTGTAAATCACCAGGTCAGTGTGTGTGTGTAAATCAGCAGGTCAGTGTGTGTGTGAGTGTGTGTAAATCACCATGTCAGTGTGTGTTGTGTGTGTGTGCGTGTGTGTAAATCACCAGGTCAGTGTGTGTCAGTCACTAGGTCAGTGTGTGTGTGTCAGTCACTAGGTCAGTGTGTGTGTGTAAATCACCAGGTCAGTGTGTGTGTGTGTAAATCACCAGGTCAGTGTGTGTGTGTGTAAATCACCAGGTCCTTATGTGTGTGTGTGTGTGTAAATCACCAGTTCAATGTGTGTGTCAATCACCAGGTGACTGTGATTGTAAATCACCAGGTCAGTGTGTGTGTATAAATCACCCTGTCAGCGTGTGTTTAAATCACCAGGTCAGTGTGTGTGTGAGTAAATCACCAGGTCAGTGTCTGTGTAAATCACCAGGTCAGCGTGTGTGTGTAAATCACCAGGTCAATGTGTGTGTAAGTAAATCACCAGGTCAGTGTGTGTGTGTGTGTGTGTGTGTAAATCACCAGGTTAGTGTGTGTCTGTATCTGTACATCACCAGATCAGTGTGTGTGTAAATCACCAGATCAGTGTGCGTGTGTACATCACCGGGTCAGTGCGTGTGTAAATCACCAGATCAGTGTGTGTGTGTAAATCACCAGATCAGTGCGCATATAAATCACCAGGTCAGAGTGTTTGTGTTAGTGTGTGTTTGTGTGTGTGCAAATCACCAGGTCAGTGTGTGTTAATCACCAGGTCAGTGTGCGTATGTAAATCACCAGATCAGTGTGTGTGTAAATCACCAGGTCAGTGTGTGTGTGTGTGTACATCACCACGCCACTGTGTGTGTGTAAATCACCAGGTCTGTGTGTGTGTGTGTGTGTGTGTGTGTGTGTAAATCACCAGGAAGTCTATGTGCGTGCAAATCACCATGTCAGTGTGTGTTTAAATCACCACGCCACTGTGCGTGTGTAAATCACCAGGTCTGTGTGTGTGTGTAAATCACCAGGTCAGTGTGTGTGTTTGTGTTAATCACCAGATCCGTGGGTGTGAGCATAAATCACCAGGTCAGTGTGTATGTAAATCCCCAGGTCAGTTTGCGCGTGTGTAAATCACCAGATCAGTGTGTGTGTGTAAATCACCAGGTGAGTGTGTGTGTGCGATTAAATCACCAGGAAAGTCTATGTGCGTGCAAATCACTCGGTCAGTGAATGTGTGTAAATCATCAGGTCAGTGTGTGTGTGTAAATCACCAGATCAGTGTCTGTATAAATCACCAGGTTAATGTGTGTGTGTAAATCACCAGGTCAGTGTGTGCGTGTGTTCATCACCAGGTCCGTGTGTGTGTGCATAGATCACCAGGTCAGTGTGTGTATATTACCAGGTCAGTGTGTATGTAAATCACCAGGTCAGTGTGTGTGTGTGTAAATCACCAGTTTAGTGTGTGTCTCTGTCTGTACATCACCAGGTCAGTGCATGTGTAAATCACCAGGTCAGTGTATGTGTGCATATCACCAGATCAGTGTGTGTGTGTAAATCACCAGGTCAGTGTGTGTGTGTGTACATCACCAGCTCAGTGTGTGTGTGTACATTAACAGGTCAGTGTGTGTGTGTAAATCACCAGGTCAGTGTGTGTGTGTGTGTAAATCACAAGGTCAGTGTGTGTAAATCACCAGGTCAGTGTGTGTGTGTGTGAGTGTGTTCATCACCAGGTCCGTGTGTGTGTGCATAAATCACCAGGTCAGTGTGTGTTTAAATCACCACGCCACTGTGTGTGTGTAAATCACCAGGTCTGTGTGTGTGTGTGTAAATCACGAGATCAATGTGTGTCTAAGTGAATCACCAGGTCAGTGTGCGTGTGTGTCTCGGTTAGGTTGTGTGTGGGGGGGGTCTCGGTTAGGTTGTGTGTATGGGGGGGTCTCGGTTCGGTTGTGTGTGGGGGGGTCTCGGTTAGGTTGTGTGTGTGGGGTAATCGTGGTTAGGTTGTGTGCGTGGGGGTTTCTCGGTTAGGTTGTGTGCGAGGGGGTCTCAGTTAGGTTGTGTGTGGGGGGGGTCTCGGTTAGGTTGTGTGTGGGGGGGTCTCGGTTAGGTTGAATGGGGGGAGATGGTCATGTTTAGTTTGTGTGTGTGGGGGTGGTGTCACGGTTAGGTTGTCTCTGTGGGGGAGGCCTCGGTTAGGTTGTGTGTATGGGGAGGCCTCGGTTAGGTTGTGTGTGTGTGGGGGGGTCTCGGTTAGGTTGTGTGTGGGGGGGTCTCGGTTAGGTTGTGTGTGTGTGGGGGGGGTCTCGGTTAGGTTGTGTGTGTGGAGCGGGGGTCACGGTTAGGTTGTGTGTGTGGGGGGGGGTCTCGGTTAGGTTGTGTGTGTGGGGGGTGGGTGTGTAACAGTTAGTTACAGATATAACATCAGTTCTACACTCACTGGTTCCCCTCCCCTGAAGGTGCTGACTCTGGCTGGGTTCAGTTCTACTCACTGGTTCCCCTCCCCTGAAGGTGCTGACTCTGGCTGGGTTCAGTTCTACACTCACTGGTTCCCCTCCCCTGAAGGTGCTGACTCTGGCTGGGTTCAGTTCTACTCACTGGTTCCCCTCCCCTGAAGGTACTGACTCTGGCTTGGCTCAGTTCCAGACACCGACATCATTCACTTTATTCCTGTACGAAGATGGCCGCGGAAAATGGCGGAGCGCTGAACCTGCCTTCCTGTACCAAGATGGCCGCCGTTAGCCCGGGGCTGTGACGGGAGAAAGCCCTGAAGCTGCAACCGCCGATATTCCGGTTATTATTCCGGGCTTGCGGCGGGCACCGGTTGTTTATGAAGCCTGCCCGGCTCCCCGCTGGTACATTATTCCGCTCCGTCCCACTGAAAAGGGCACTTCTGAGGAGCCTGTCTAAAACATGTCTTCTCCGCCATTACACGCACCGCGCATGCTCCAAACACAGCCAGGGCCCGCGCCTGCGTACTGAGCTCCTGCAGTCTGGGTGCGGCACATTCTCCATCACGGGGCATGCTGGGTACAGAAGACCATGAGAAATAGGAGCAGGAGTGGGCCACTCGGACTCCTCCACCCCCTCGAGCCTGCTCCCCATTCAATAACATTTGACTGGACAGTCCAGGGGGAACTTTACTCTGTACCTGTTCTGCAGTGTTTGATGGGACAGCGTACAGGGAGATTAACTCTGTATCTAACCAATGCAGTACCTAACCTGGGAGCGTTTGGGACAGGTTGGAGAGAGATTAAATCTTTAGGTAACCCGTCCTGTATCTTCCCAGGGTTTGTTGGTAAAGTAAAGACGGAGAAATTACTCTCTATTTATACCATTCTGTTCCTGCCGTGGAGTGTTTCGGGAAGATATACACCGTGTCTATCCTGTGCTGTACTGGCCCTGGCACTGTTTGATGGGACAATGCTGAGGGGGCTTTACTCTTCATCTAACCTGTGCTGTGCATGCGCTGGGAATGTCTGGTGGGACAGTGCAGAGGGATCCTCACTGTGTATTTAACCTGTGCTGTCCTGCCCTGGGAGTGTTTAATGGGTCAGACTTCAGGGAGCTTTAAATTGTGATGAACCTTTGCTGTACCTGCCCTGGAATTCTTTAGGACAGTGCAGAAGGAGCATTACTCTGTATATAACCCGTACTGTACCTGCCCTGGGACTGTGTAGAGAGAGATTTACTCTGTGTTTAAACTGTGCTGTACTTCACCTTAGTGTTTGATGCAGGAGAGTAGAGGGAACTTTACTTGGTAACTACCATCTTTTGTACCTGCCCTGTAAGTGTTTGATGTGTCAGTACAGAGGGAGCTTTAGTCTGTGTCTAACATATGTTGTACTTGCGCTGGGAGTGTTTATGAGGACTGTGCAGAGGGAGCTTTATTTGGTATCTAACCCGCGCTGTACCTGCCCTGGGAGTATTTGTTGGGACTCACCAGATCAGTGTGTGTGTGTAATTCACTGGGTCAGTGTATGTGTAAATCGCCAAATCAGTGTGTGTAAATCACGAGGTCAGCGTGTGTGTGTGTAAATCACCAGGTCAGTGTCTGCGTGTAAATCACCAAGCCAGTGTGTGTGTGTGTACATCACCAGATCAGTGTGTGTGTGTGTGTGTACATTACCAGATCAGTGTGTGTATAAATCACCAGGTCAGTGTGTGTGTGTTTAAATCACCAGGTCAAATGTAATTCTGTAAATCACCAGGTGAGTGTGTGTGTAAATATCCGTGTCAGTGAGTGTGTAACTCACCAGATCAGTGTGTGTGTGTAATTCACTGGGTCAGTACATGTGTAAATCGCCAAATCAGTGTGTGTGTAAATCACGAGGTCAGCGTGTGTATGTGTAAATCACCAGGTCAGTGTATGCGTGTAAATCACCAAGCCAGTGTGTGTGTGTACATCACCAGATCAGTGTGTGTACATCACCAGATCAGTGTGTGTACATTACCAGATCAGTGTGTATAAATCACCAGGTCAGTGTGTGTGTAAATCACCAGGTCAGTGTGTGTGTGTGTGTGCGTGTGTGTAAATCACCAGGTCAGTGTGTGTTTGTGTGTGTCAGTCACTAGGTCAGTGTGTGTGTGTCAGTCACTAGGTCAGTGTGTGTGTGTAAATCACCAGGTCAGTGTGTGTGTGTGTAAATCACCAGGTCAGTGTGTGTGTGTGTAAATCACCAGGTCCTTATGTGTGTGTGTGTGTGTAAATCACCAGTTCAATGTGTGTGTCAATCACCAGGTGACTGTGATTGTAAATCACCAGGTCAGTGTTTGTGTAAATCACCAGATCAGTGTGTGTTCAAATCACCAGGTCAGTGTGTGTGTGTGTGTGTGTGTGTGTGTGTGTGTGTAAATCACCGGGTCTGTGTGTGTGTAAATCACCGGGTCTGTGTGTGTGTAAATCACCGGGTCTGTGTGTGTGTAAATCACCGGGTCTGTGTGTGTGCAAATCACCATGTCAGTGTGTGTGTGTGTAAATCACCAGGTCAGCGTGTGTGTGTAAATCACCAGGTCAATGAGTGTGTAAGTAAATCACCAGGTCAGTATGTGTGTGTGTAAATCACCAGGTCCGTGTTTGTCTGTGTAAATCACCAGATCAGTGTGTGTGTGTGTGTGTGTGTGTGTGTAAATCAGTGGGTCAGTGTGTATGTAAATCTCCAGGTCAGTGTGTGCGTGTAAATGACCAGGTCAGTGTGTGTATGTGTAAATCATCAGATCAGTGTGTGTGTGTGTGTGTGTGTAATCAGTGGGTCAGAGTGTGTGCGTAAATCACCAGGTCAGAGTGTGTGCGTGTAAATCACCAGGTCAGTGTGTGTATGTGTAAATCACCATGTCTGTGTGTGTTTAAATCACCAGTTCAGTGTGTGTGTGTGCAATTCACCAGGTTAGTGTGTGTGCGTGTAAATGACCAGGTCAGTGTGTGTGTGTGTTAATCACCAGCACAGTGTGTGTGTAAATCCCCAGGTCAGTGTGCACGTGTGTAAATCACCAGGTCAGTGTGTGTTTGTGTGTGTCAGTCACTAGGTCAGTGTGTGTGTGTAAATCACCAGGTGAGTGTGTGTGTGATTAAATCACCAGGTCAGTGTTTGTGTGTGTGTAAATCACCAGGTCAGTGTTTGTGTGCGTGTAAATCACCAGGTTAGTGTGTGTCTGTATCTGTACATCACCAGATCAGTGTGTGTATAAATCACTAGGTCAGTGTGTGTGTGTAAATCACCAGGTCAATGTTTGTGTGTATAAATTACCGGTCAGTGGTATGTGTGTGTAAATCACCACGTCAATGTTTGTGTTAATCGGCAGGTCAGTGTGCACATGTAAATCACAATGTCAGTGTGTGTGTGTAAATGACCAGGTCAGTGTGTGTGTGTGTGTGTGTAAATCACCAGGTCAGTGTGTGTAAATCACCAGGTCAGTGTGTGTATATGTTAATCACCAGGTCAGAGTGTGTGTGTTAGTGTGTGTTTGTGTGTGTGCAAATCACCAGGTCAGTGTCTGTATAAATCACCAGGTTAATGTGTGTGTGTAAATCACCATGTCAGTGTGTCTGTGCGTAAATCACCAGATCAGTGTGTGTGTGTGCAATTCACCAGGTTAGTGTGTGTGCGTGTAAATGACCAGGTCAGTGTGTGTGTGTGTGTTAATCACCAGCTCAGTGTGTGTGTAAATCCCCAGGTCAGTGTGCGCGTGTGTAAATCACCAGGTAAGTGTGTGTATGTGTCTGTAAATCACCATGTCAGTGTATATGTGTATATTACCAGGTCAGTGTGTGTGTGAGTAAATCACCAGGTCAGTGTCTGTGTAAATCACCAGGTCAGTGTGTGTGTGTAAATCACCAGGTCAATGTGTGTGTAAGTAAATCACCAGGTTAGTGCGTGTCTCTGTCTGTACATCACCAGGTCAGTGCATGTGTAAATCACCAGGTCAGTGTATGTGTGCATATCACCAGGTCAGTGCGTGTGTAAATCACCAGGTCAGTGTGTGTGTGTAAATCACCATGTCAGTGTGTATATAAATCCGCTGGTCAGTTTGCACGTGTGTAAATCACCAGATCAGTGTGTGTATAAATCACCAGGTCAGTGTGTGTGTGTAAATCACCAGGTCAGTGTGTGTGAGTGTTTGTGTGTGATTGAATCACCAGGAAAGTCTATGTGCGTGCAAATCACTAGGTCAGTGTGTGTGTGTAAATCATCAGGTCAGTGTGTGTGTGTAAATCACCAGATCAGTGTCTGTATAAATCACCAGGTTAATGTGTGTGTGTAAATCACCAGGTCAGTGTGTGTAAATCACCAGGTCAGTGTGTGTGTGTGTGTGTGTGTGTGTGTGTGTGCGTGTGTTCATCACCAGGTCCGTGTGTGTGTGCAAAAAATCACCAGGTCAGTGTGTGTGTAAATTACCAGGTCAGTGTGTGTGTGTGTTTGAAAAATCACCAGGTCAGTGTGTGTGTGTGTACATCACCAGATCAGTGTGTGTGTGTAAATGACCAGATCAGTGTGTGTGTGTGTGTGTGTGTGTGTGTAAATCACCAGGTTAGTGTATATGTGTGTAAATCACCAGGTTAGTGTGTGTCTCTGTCTGTACATCACCAGGTCAGTGCTTGTGTAAATCACCAGGTCAGTGTATGTGTGCATATCACCAGATCAGTGTGTGTGTGTAAATCACCATGTCAGTGTGTATATAAATCCCCTGGTCAGTTTGCACGTGTGTAAATCACCAGGTCAGTGTGTGTGTGTAAATCACCAGGTCAGTGTGTGTGAGTGTTTGTGTGTGATTGAATCACCAGGAAAGTCTATGTGCGTGCAAATCACTAGGTCAGTGTGTGTGTGTAAATCATCAGGTCAGTGTGTGTGTGTAAATCACCAGATCAGTGTGTGTGTGTGCAAATCACCAGGTCAGTGTGTGTGTGTAAATCACCAGATCCGTGTGTGTGTGTGTGTGTGTGCAAATCACCAGGTCAGTGTGTGTGTGTGTGTACATCATCTGATCAGTGCGAATGTAAATCACCATGTCAGTGTGTGTGTAAATGACCAGCTCAGTGTGTGTGTGTGTGTAAATCACCAGGTTAGTGTGTGCCTGTATCTGTACATCACCAGGTCAGTGTGTGTGTAAATCACCAGGTCAGTGTGTGTGTATAAATCACCCTGTCAGCGTGTGTTTAAATCACCAGGTCAGTGTGTGTGTGAGTAAATCACCAGGTCAGTGTGTGTGTAAGTAAATCACCAGGTCAGTGTGTGTGTGTGTGTGTGTGTGTAAATCACCAGGTCAGTGTGTGTGTGTGTGTGTAAATCACCAGGTTAGTGTGTGTCTGTACCTGTACATCACCAGATCAGTGTGTGTGTAAATCACCAGATCAGTGTGCGTGTATAAATCACCCTGTCAGCGTGTGTTTAAATCACCAGGTCAGTGTGTGTGTGTGTGTGTGTAAATCACCAGTTCAGTGAGTGTGTAAATGACCAGGCACTGTGTGTGTGTGTAAATGACCAGGCACTGTGTGTGTGTGTAAATGACCAGGCACTGTGTGTGTGTGTGTAAATCACCAGGTCAGCCTGTGTAAATCACCAGATCAGTGTGTGTGTGTAAATCACCAGATCAGTGCGCATATAAATCACCAGGTCAGAGTGTTTGTGTTAGTGTGTGTTTGTGTGTGTGCAAATCACCAGGTCAGTGTGTGTTAATCACCAGGTCAGTGTGCGTGTGTAAATCACCAGATCAGTGTGTGTATAAATCACTAGGTCAGTGTGTGTGTGTAAATCACCAGGTCAGTGTGTGTGTGTGTATAAATTACCGGTCAGTGGTATGTGTGTGTAAATCACCACATCAATGTTTGTGTTAATCGGCAGGTCAGTGTGCGCATGTAAATCACAATGTCAGTGTGTGTGTGGAAATGACCAGGTCAGTGTGTGTGTGTGTGTGTGTGTGTGTAAATCACCAGTTCAGTGAGTGTGTAAATGACCAGGCACTGTGTGTGTGTGTGTGTAAATGACCAGGCACTGTGTGTGTGTGTAAATCACCAGGTCAGTGTGTGTAAATCACCAGGTCAGTGTGTGTATATGTTAATCACCAGGTCAGAGTGTGTGTGTTAGTGTGTGTGCAAATCACCAGGTCAGTGTGTGTTAATCACCAGGTCCGTGTGTGTGTGCATAAATCCCCAGGTCAGTGTGTGAGTAAATCGCCAGGTCAGTGTGTGTGTAAATCACCAGGTCAGTGTGTGTGTGTGTAAATCACCAGGTTAGTGTGTGTCTCTGTCTGTACATCACCAGGTCAGTGCGTGTGTAAATCACCAGGTCAGTATGTGTGTGTAAATCACCAGGTCAGTGTGTGTGTGTACATCACCAGGTCAGTATATGTGTGCATATCACCAGATCAGTGTGTGTGTATATCACCAGGTCTGTGTGTGTGTGTGTCTGTAAATCACCAGGTCAGTGCATGTGTAAATCACCAGGTCAGTGTGTTTGTGTATATCACCGTGTGTGTGTGTGTGTAAATCACCAGGTCAGTGTGTGTGTGTGTATAAATTACCGGTCAGTGGTATGTGTGTATAAATCACCACGTCAATGTTTGTGTTAATCGGCAGGTCAGTGTGCGCATATAAATCACCATGTCAGTGTGTGTGTGGAAATGACCAGGTCATTGTGTGTGTGTGTGTGTAAATCACAAGTTCAGTGTGTGTGTAAATGACCAGGCACTTTGTGTGTGTGTGTGTGTAAATCACCAGGTCAGTGTGTGTAAATCACCAGGTCCGTGTGTGTTAATCACCAGGTCCGTGTGTGTGTGCATAAATCCCCAGGTCAGTGTGTGTATATGTTAATCACCAGGTCCGTGTGTGTGTGCATAAATCCCCAGGTCAGTGTGTGAGTAAATCGCCAGGTCAGTGTGTGTGTAAATCACCAGGTCAGTGTGTGTGTAAATCACCAGGTTAGTGTGTGTGTAAATCACCAGGTCAGTTCGTGTGTGTACATCACCAGGTCAGTGTGTGTGTGTAAATCACCAGGTCAGTGTGTCTGTGTGTGTCTGTGTAAATCACCAGGTTAGTGTGTGTCTGTGTCTCTACATCACCAGGTCAGTTCGTGTGTAAATCACCAGGTCAGTGTGTGTGTGTACATCACCAGGTCAGTGTGTGTGTGTGTAAATCACCAGGTTAGTGTGTGTCTCTGTCTGTACATCACCAGGTCAGTGCATGTGCAAATCAACAGGTCAGTGTGTGTGTGTGTATAAATCACCAGGTTAGTGTCTGTCTGTGTCTGTAAATCAACAGGTCAGTGTTTGTGTAAATCACCAGGTCAGTGTGTGTGTGTAAATCACCAGGTCAGTGTGTGTGTGTAAATAACCAGGTCAGTGTGTGTGTGTGTGTGTGTGTGTGTAAATCACCAGGTCAGTGTGTGTGTAAATCATCAGGTCAGTGTGTGTGTGTGTGTGTGTGTGTGTGTAATTCACCAGGTTAGTGTGTGTGTGTGTAAATGAGCAGGTTAGTGTGTGTGTGTATAAATCACCAGGTCAGTGTGTGTGTCTAAATAACCAGGTCAGTGTGTGAGTCTGTGTGTGTGATTAAATCACCAGGAAAGTCTATGTGCGTGCAAATCACTAGGTCAGTGTGTGTGTGTGTAAATCACCATGTCAGTGTGTCTGTGTGTGTCTGTGTAAATCACCAGGTCAGTGCATGTGTACATCACCAGGTCAGTGCATGTGTACATCACCAGGTCAGTATATGTGTGCATATCACCAGATCAGTGTGTGTGTAAATCACCAGGTCAGTGTGTGTGTGTACATCACCAGGTCAGTGCGTGTGTAAATCACCAGATCAGTGTGTGTGTGTATATCACCAGGTGTGTGTAAATCACCAGGTTAGTGTGTGTGTGTGTACATCACCAGGTCAGTGTGTGTGTAAATCACCAGGTCAGTGTGTGTGTGTGTACATCACCAGATCAGTGTGTGCGTGTTTGTGTACATCACCAGATTACTGTGTGTGTAATTAAATCACTAGGTCAGTGTGTGTGTGTGTGTGTGTGTGTGTAAATCACCAGGTCAGTGTGTGTGTGTGTGTGTACATCACCAGATCAATGTGTGTGTAATTAAATCACTAGGTCAGTGTGTGTGTGTGTATAAATTACCGGTCAGTGGTATGTGTGTGTAAATCAGCACGTCAATGTTTGTGTTAATCGACAGGTCAGTGTGCGCATGTAAATCACCATGTCAGTGTGTGTGTAAATGACCAGACACTGTGTGTGTGTGTAAATCACCAGGTCAGTGTGTGAAAATCACCAGGTCAGTGTGTGTATATGTTAATCACCAGGTCCGTGTGTGTGTGCATAAATCCCCAGGTCAGTTTGTGAGTAAATCGCCAGGTCAGTGTGTGTGTCAATCACCAGGTCAGTGTGTGTGTGTGTAAATCACCACGTCAGTGTCTGTGTAAATCACCAGGTCAGCGTGTGTGTGTAAATCACCACACCACTGTGTGTGTGGAAATCACCAGGTCAGTGTGTGTGTGTGTGCGCAAATCACCAGGTCAGTGTGTGTGTGTGTGTACATCACCAGGTCAGTGTGTGTGTGTGTACATCACCAGGTCAGTGTGTGTGTGTGTACATCACCAGGTCAGTGTGTGTGTGTGTACATCACCAGGTCAGTGTGTGTGTGTGTACATCACCAGGTCAGTGTGTGTGTGTGTACATCACCAGATCTGTGTGTGTGTGTACATCACCAGATCAATGTGTGTGTGTGTACATCACCAGATCAATGTGTGTGTAAGTAAATCACCAGGTCAGTGTGTGTGTAAATCACCAGGTCTGTGTGTGTGTGTGTGTGTAAATCACGATGTCAGTGTGTGTTTAAATCACCACGCCACTGTGTGTGTGTAAATTAGCAGGTCAGTGTGTGTGTTTAAATCACCAGGTCAGTGGGCGTGTGTGTGTAAATCACCAGGTCAGTGTGTGCGTGTAAATCACCAGGTCAGTGTGTGCGTGTAAATCACCAGGTCTGTGTGTGTGTGTGTAAATCACGAGATCAATGTGTGTCTAAGTGAATCACCAGGTCAGTGTGTGTGTGCGTGTGTAAATCACCAGGTCTGTGTGTGTGTGCATAAATCACCAGGTCAGTGTGTATGTAAATCCCCAGGTCAGTTTGCGCGTGTGTAAATCACCAGATCAGTGTGTGTGTGTAAATCACCAGGTGAGTGTGTGTGTGTGCGATTAAATCACCAGGAAAGTCTATGTGCGTGCAAATCACTCGGTCAGTGAGTGTGTGTAAATCATCAGGTCGGTGTGTGTGTGTAAATCACCAGATCAGTGTCTGTATAAATCATCAGGTTAATGTGTGTGTGTAAATCACCAGGTCAGTGTGTGCGTGTGTTCATCACCAGGTCCGTGTGTGTGTGCATAAATCACCAGGTCAGTGTGTGTGTATATTACCAGGTCAGTGTGTATGTAAATCACCAGGTCAGTGTGTGTGTGTGTGTAAATCACAAGGTCAGTTTGTGTGTGTGTGTGTAAATCACAAGGTCAGTGTGTGTATGTGTGTAAATCACCAGGTCAGTGTGTGTGTATATCACCAGGTGTGTGTGTCTGTGTAAATTACCAGGTTAGTGTGTGTCTGTGTCTATACATCACCAGGTCAGTTCGTGTGTGCATCACCAGGTCAGTGTGTGTGTGTGCATCACCAGGTCAGTGTGTGTGTGTACATCACCAGGTCAGTGTGTGTGTAAATCACCAGGTTAGTGTGTGTCTCTGTCTGTACATCACCATGTCAGTGCATGTGCAAATCAACAGGTCAGTGTGTGTGTGTATAAATCAACAGGTTAGTGTCTGTCTGTGTCTGTAAATCACCAGGTCAGTGTTTGTGTAAATCACCAGGTCAGTGTGTGTGTGTTTAAATCACCAGGTCAGTGTGTGTGTGTGTATAAATCACCAGGTCAGTGTGTGTGTGTGTAAATCACCAGGTCAGTGTTTGTGTCTGTGGAAATCACCAGGTCAGTGTGTGTGTGCGTGCGTTCATCACCAGGTCCTTGTGTGTGTGCATAAATCACCAGGTCAGTGTGTGTGTAAATTCCCAGGTCAGTGTGTCTGTGTGTGTCTGTGTAAATCACCAGGTTAGTGTGTGTCTGTCTATACATCACCAGGTCAGTTCGTGTGTAAATCACCAGGTCAGTGTATGTGTGTACATCATCAGGTCAGTGTGTGTGTAAATCACCAGGTCAGTGTGTTTGTAAATCACCAGGTCAGTGTGTGTGTGTGTAAATCACCAGGTCAGTGTGTGTCTCTGTCTGTACATCACCAGGTCAGTGCATTTGCAAATCAACAGGTCAGTGTGTGTGTGTTTAAATCACCAGGTCAGTGTGTGCGTATAAATCACCAGGTCAATGTGTGTGTCTAAATCACCAGGTCAGTGTGTGAGTCTGTGTGTGTGATTAAATCACCAGGAAAGTCTATGTGCGTGCAAATCACTAGGTCAGTGTGTGTGTGTAAATCACCATGTCAGTGTGTCTGTGTGTGTCTGTGTACATCACCAGGTCAGTGCATGTGTACATCACCAGGTCAGTGCATGTGTACATCACCAGGTCAGTGCATGTGTACATCACCAGGTCAGTGCATGTGTAAATCACCAGGTCAGTGTATGTGTGCATATCACCAGGTCAGTGTGTGTGTGTATATCACCAGGTGTGTGTGTCTGTGTAAATCACCAGGTTAGTGTGTGTCTGTGTCTATACATCACCAGGTCAGTGTGTGTGTAAATCACCAGGTCAGTGTGTGTGTGTGTGTAAATCACCAGGTCAGCGTGTGTGTGTGTGTAAATCACCAGGTCAGTGTGTGTCTATACATCACCAGGTCAGTGTGTGCGTGTAAATCACCAGGTCAGTGTGTGTGTGTAAATCACCAGGTCAGTGTGTGTGTGTAAATCACCAGTTTAGTGTGTGTCTCTGTCTGTACATCACCAGGTCAGTGCATGTGTAAATCACCAGGTCAGTGTATGTGTGCATATCACCCGATCAGTGTGTGTGTAAATCACCAGGTCAGTGTGTGTGTGTGTGTGTACATCACCACGCCACTGTTTGTGTAAATCACCAGGTCTGTGTGTGTGTGTAAATCACCAGGAAGTCTATGTGCGTGCAAATCACTAGGTCAGTGTGTGTGTGTAAATCACCAGGTCAGTGTGTGTGTGTGTGCGCAAATCACCAGGTCAGTGTGTGTGTGTGTACATCACCAGGTCAGTGTGTGTGTGTGTACATCACCAGGTCAGTGTGTGTGTGTGTACATCACCAGGTCAGTGTGTGTGTGTGTACATCACCAGGTCAGTGTGTGTGTGTGTACATCACCAGGTCAGTGTGTGTGTGTGTACATCACCAGGTCAATGTGTGTGTAAGTAAATCACCAGGTCAGTGTGTGTGTGTACATCACCAGGTCAGTGTGTGTGTAAATCACCAGGTTAGTGTGTGTCTCTGTCTGTACATCACCATGTCAGTGCATGTGCAAATCAACAGGTCAGTGTGTGTGTGTATAAATCAACAGGTTAGTGTCTGTCTATGTCTGTAAATCACCAGGTCAGTGTTTGTGTAAATCACCAGGTCAGTGTGTGTGTGTAAATCACCAGGTCAGTGTGTGTGTGTAAATCACCAGGTCAGTGTGTGTGTGTAAATAACCAGGTCAGTGTGTCTGTAAGTAAATCACCAGGTCAGTGTGTGTGTGTGTAAATCACCAGCTCAGTGTGTGTGCAAATCCCCAGGTCAGTGTGCATGTGTGTAAATCACCAGATCAGCGTGTGTGTAATTCAGCAGGTGAGTGTGTGTGTGTGTGTGTGCGCAAGTCACCAGGTCAGTGTGTGTGTGTGTAAATCACAAGGTCAGTGTGCGTATGTGTGTAAATCACCAGGTTAGTGTGTGTCTCTGTCTGTACATCACCAGGTCAGTGCATGTGCAAATCACCAGGTCAGTGTGTGTGTGTTTAAATCACCAGGTCAGTGTGTGTGTGTATAAATCACCAGGTCAGTGTGTGTGTATATTACCAGGTCAGTGTGTATGTAAATCACAAGGTCAGTGTGCGTATGTGTGTAAATCACCAGGTTAGTGTGTGTCTCTGTCTGTACATCACCAGGTCAGTGCATGTGCAAATCACCAGGTCAGTGTGTGTGTGTTTAAATCACCAGGTCAGTGTGTGTGTGTATAAATCACCAGGTCAGTGTGTGTGTATATTACCAGGTCAGTGTGTATGTAAATCACCAGGTCTGTGTGTGTGTGTAAATCACCAGGAAATCTATGTGCGTGCAAATCACTAGGTCAGTGTGTGTGTGTAAATCACCAGGTCTGTGTGTGTGTGTGTAAATCACGAGATCAATGTGTGTCTAAGTGAATCACCAGGTCAGTGTGTGTGTGCATAAATCACCAGGTCAGTGTGTATGTAAATCCCCAGGTCAGTTTGCGTGTGTGTAAATCACCAGGTGAGTGTGTGCGATTAATTCACCAGGAAAGTCTATGTGCGTGGAAATCACTCGGTCAGTGAGTGAGTGTAAATCATCAGGTCAGTGTGTGTGTGTAAATCACCAGATCAGTGTCTGTATAAATCACCAGGTTAATGTGTGTGTGTAAATCACCAGGTCAGTGTGTGTGTATATTACCAGGTCAGTGTGTATGTAAATCACCAGGTCAGTGTGCGTGTGTGTGTGTAAATCACCAGTTTAGTGTGTGTCTCTGTCTGTACATCACCAGGTCAGTGCATGTGTAAATCACCAGGTCAGTGTATGTGTGCATATCACCAGATCAGTGTGTGTGTAAATCACCAGGTCAGTGTGTGTGTGTGTACATCACCAGGTCAGTGTGTGTGTGTAAATCACCAGGTCAGTGTGTGTGTGTAAATCACCAGGTCAGTGTGTGTGTGTAAATCACCAGGTCAGTGTGTGTAAATCACCAGGTCAGTGTGTGTGTGTGTGCGTGTGTTCATCACCAGGTCCGTGTGTGTGTGCATAAATCACCAGGTCAGTGTGTGTTTAAATCACCACGCCACTGTGTGTGTGTAAATCACCAGGTCTGTGTGTGTGTGTGTGTAAATCACGAGATCAATGTGTGTCTAAGTGAATCACCAGGTCAGTGTGCGTGTGTGTGTGTGTGTGTCTCGGTTAGGTTGTGTGTGTGTGTGTGTGTGTCTCGGTTAGGTTGTGTGTGGGGGGGGTCTCGGTTAGGTTGTGTGTATGGGGGGGTCTCGGTTCGGTTGTGTGTGGGGGGTCTCGGTTAGGTTGTGTGTGTGGGGTAATCGTGATTAGGTTGTGTGCGTGGGGGTTTCTCGGTTAGGTTGTGTGCGGGGGGGTCTCGGTTAGGTTGTGTGTGGGGGGGTCATGGATAGGTTGTTTGTGGGGCTGCTCTCAGTTAGGTTGTTTTTGGGGGGGTCTCAGTTAGGTTGTGTGTGGGGGGGGGTCACGGTTGGGTTCTTTGTGGGGGGGTCACGGTTGGTTTTTTTGTGTGGGGGTCTCGGTTACGTTTGTGTGGGGGGGTCACGGTTTGGTTGTTTGTGGGGAGGTCTCGATTAGGTTGTATGGGGAAGGGTCACGGTTAGGTTGTGTGTGTGGGGGGTCTCGGTTAGGTTGTGTGTGGGGGGGTCTCGGTTAGGTTGTGTGTGGGGGGGTCTCGGTTAGGTTGAATGGGGGGAGATGGTCATGTTTAGTTTGTGTGTGTGGGGGTGGTGTCACGGTTAGGTTGTCTGTGTGGGGGAGGCCTCGATTAGGTTGTGTATGGGGGGGAATCTCGGTTAGGTTGTGTGTGTGTGGGGGGGTCTCGGTTAGGTTGTGTGTGTGGGGGGGGGGGTCTCGGTTAGGTTGTGTATGGGGGGGGATCTTGGTTAGGTTGTGTGTGTGGGGGGGGGTCTCGGTAAGGTTGTATGTGTGGAGCGGGGGTCATGTGTGTGGGGGGGGCTCGGTTAGGTTGTGTGTGTGTGGGGGGGGGGTCTCGGTTAGGTTGTGTATGGGGGGGGATCTCGGTTAGGTTGTGTGTGTGGGGGGTGGGTGTGTAACAGTTAGTTACAGATATAACATCAGTTCTACACTCACTGGTTCCCCTCCCCTGAAGGTGCTGACTCTGGCTGGGTTCAGTTCTACTCACTGGTTCCCGTCCCCTGAAGGTACTGACTCTGGCTCGGCTCAGTTCCAGACACCGACATCATTCACTTTATTCCTGTACGAAGATGGCCGCGGAAAATGGCGGAGCGCTGAACCTGCCTTCCTGTACCAAGATGGCCGCCGTTAGCCCGGGGCTGTGACGGGAGAAAGCCCTGAAGCCGCAACCGCCGATATTCCGGTTATTATTCCGGGCTTGCGGCGGGCACCGGTTGTTTATGAAGCCTGCCCGGCTCCCCGCTGGTACATTATTCCGCTCCGTCCCACTAAAAAGGGCACTTCTGAGGAGCCTGTCTAAAACATGTCTTCTCCGCCTTTACACGCACCGCGCATGCTCCAAACACAGCCAGGGCCCGCGCCTGCGTACTGAGCTCCTGCAGTCTGGGTGCAGCACATTCTCCATCACGGGGCATGCTGGGTACAGAAGACCATGAGAAATAGGAGCAGGAGTGGGCCACTCGGACGCCTCCACCCCCTCGAGCCTGCTCCCCATTCAATAACATTTGACTGGACAGTCTAGGGGGAACTTTACTCTGTACCTGTTCTGCAGTGTTTGATGGGACAGCGTACAGGGAGATTAACTCTGTATCTAACCAATGCAGTACCTAACCTGGGAGCGTTTGGGACAGGTTGGAGAGAGATTAAATCTTTAGGTAACCCGTCCTGTATCTTCCCAGGGTTTGTTGGTAAAGTAAAGACGGAGAAATTACTCTCTATTTATACCATTCTGTTCCTGCCGTGGAGTGTTTCGGGAAGATATACACCGTGTCTATCCTGTGCTGTACTGGTCCTGGCACTGTTTGATGGGACAATGCTGAGGGGGCTTTACTCTTCATCTAACCTGTGCTGTGCATGCGCTGGGAATGTCTGGTGGGACAGTGCAGAGGGATCCTCACTGTGTATTTAACCTGTGCTGTCCTGCCCTGGGAGTGTTTAATGGGTCAGACTTCAGGGAGCTTTAAATTGTGATGAACCCTTGCTGTACCTGCCCTGGGATTCTTTAGGACAGTGCAGAAGGAGCTTTACTCTGTATATAACCCGTACTGTACCTGCCCTGGGACTGTGTAGAGAGAGATTTACTCTGTGTTTAAACTGTGCTGTACTTCACCTTAGTGTTTGATGCAGGAGAGTAGAGGGAACTTTACTTGGTAACTACCATCTTTTGTACCTGCCCTGTGAGTGTTTGATGTGTCAGTGCAGAGGGAGCTTTAGTCTGTGTCTAACATATGTTGTACTTGCGCTGGAAGTGTTTATGGGGACAGTGCAGAGGGAGCTTTATTTGGTATCTAACCCGCGCTGTACCTGCCCTGGGAGTATTTGTTGGGACTCACCAGATCAGTGTGTGTGTGTAAATCACCAGGTCAGTGTCTGCGTGTAAATCACCAAGCCAGTGTGTGTGTGTGTACATCACCAGATCAGTGTGTGTATAAATCACCAGGTCAGTGTGTGTGTGTTTAAATCACCAGGTCAAATGTAATTCTGTAAATCACCAGGTGAGTGTGTGTGTAAATATCCGGGTCAGTGAGTGTGTAACTCACCAGATCAGTGTGTGTAAATCACGAGGTCAGCGTGTGTATGTGTAAATCACCAGGTCGGTGTATGCGTGTAAATCACCAAGCCAGTGTGTGTGTGTACATCACCAGATCAGTGTGTGTACATTACCAGATCAGTGTGTATAAATCACCAGGTCAGTGTGTGTGTAAATCACCAGGTCAGTGTGTGTTTGTGTAAATCACCAGGTCAGTGTATGTGTGTAAATCACCAGGTCAGTGTATGTGTGCAAATCACCAGGTCTGTGTGTGTGCAAATCACCAGGTCTGTGTGTGTGTAAATCACCAGCTCAGTGTGTGTGTGTAAATCACCAGCTCAGTGTGTGTGTGCATTTAAATCACCATGTCAGTGTGTGTGTAAATGACCAGCTCAGTGTGTGTGTGTGTGTAAATCACCAGGTTAGTGTGTGCCTGTATCTGTACATCACCAGGTCAGTGTGTGTGTAAATCACCAGGTCAGTGTGTGTGTATAAATCACCCTGTCAGCGTGTGTTTAAATCACCAGGTCAGTGTGTGTGTGAGTAAATCACCAGGTCAGTGTGTGTGTAAGTAAATCACCAGGTCAGTGTGTGTGTGTGTGTGTGTGTGTAAATCACCAGGTCAGTGTGTGTGTGTGTGTGTAAATCACCAGGTTAGTGTGTGTCTGTACCTGTACATCACCAGATCAGTGTGTGTGTAAATCACCAGATCAGTGTGCGTGTATAAATCACCCTGTCAGCGTGTGTTTAAATCACCAGGTCAGTGTGTGTGTGTGTGTGTGTAAATCACCAGTTCAGTGAGTGTGTAAATGACCAGGCACTGTGTGTGTGTGTAAATGACCAGGCACTGTGTGTGTGTGTAAATGACCAGGCACTGTGTGTGTGTGTGTAAATCACCAGGTCAGCCTGTGTAAATCACCAGATCAGTGTGTGTGTGTAAATCACCAGATCAGTGCGCATATAAATCACCAGGTCAGAGTGTTTGTGTTAGTGTGTGTTTGTGTGTGTGCAAATCACCAGGTCAGTGTGTGTTAATCACCAGGTCAGTGTGCGTGTGTAAATCACCAGATCAGTGTGTGTATAAATCACTAGGTCAGTGTGTGTGTGTAAATCACCAGGTCAGTGTGTGTGTGTGTATAAATTACCGGTCAGTGGTATGTGTGTGTAAATCACCACATCAATGTTTGTGTTAATCGGCAGGTCAGTGTGCGCATGTAAATCACAATGTCAGTGTGTGTGTGGAAATGACCAGGTCAGTGTGTGTGTGTGTGTGTGTGTGTGTAAATCACCAGTTCAGTGAGTGTGTAAATGACCAGGCACTGTGTGTGTGTGTGTGTAAATGACCAGGCACTGTGTGTGTGTGTAAATCACCAGGTCAGTGTGTGTAAATCACCAGGTCAGTGTGTGTATATGTTAATCACCAGGTCAGAGTGTGTGTGTTAGTGTGTGTGCAAATCACCAGGTCAGTGTGTGTTAATCACCAGGTCCGTGTGTGTGTGCATAAATCCCCAGGTCAGTGTGTGAGTAAATCGCCAGGTCAGTGTGTGTGTAAATCACCAGGTCAGTGTGTGTGTGTGTAAATCACCAGGTTAGTGTGTGTCTCTGTCTGTACATCACCAGGTCAGTGCGTGTGTAAATCACCAGGTCAGTATGTGTGTGTAAATCACCAGGTCAGTGTGTGTGTGTACATCACCAGGTCAGTATATGTGTGCATATCACCAGATCAGTGTGTGTGTATATCACCAGGTCTGTGTGTGTGTGTGTCTGTAAATCACCAGGTCAGTGCATGTGTAAATCACCAGGTCAGTGTGTTTGTGTATATCACCGTGTGTGTGTGTGTGTAAATCACCAGGTCAGTGTGTGTGTGTGTATAAATTACCGGTCAGTGGTATGTGTGTATAAATCACCACGTCAATGTTTGTGTTAATCGGCAGGTCAGTGTGCGCATATAAATCACCATGTCAGTGTGTGTGTGGAAATGACCAGGTCATTGTGTGTGTGTGTGTGTAAATCACAAGTTCAGTGTGTGTGTAAATGACCAGGCACTTTGTGTGTGTGTGTGTGTAAATCACCAGGTCAGTGTGTGTAAATCACCAGGTCCGTGTGTGTTAATCACCAGGTCCGTGTGTGTGTGCATAAATCCCCAGGTCAGTGTGTGTATATGTTAATCACCAGGTCCGTGTGTGTGTGCATAAATCCCCAGGTCAGTGTGTGAGTAAATCGCCAGGTCAGTGTGTGTGTAAATCACCAGGTCAGTGTGTGTGTAAATCACCAGGTTAGTGTGTGTGTAAATCACCAGGTCAGTTCGTGTGTGTACATCACCAGGTCAGTGTGTGTGTGTAAATCACCAGGTCAGTGTGTCTGTGTGTGTCTGTGTAAATCACCAGGTTAGTGTGTGTCTGTGTCTCTACATCACCAGGTCAGTTCGTGTGTAAATCACCAGGTCAGTGTGTGTGTGTACATCACCAGGTCAGTGTGTGTGTGTGTAAATCACCAGGTTAGTGTGTGTCTCTGTCTGTACATCACCAGGTCAGTGCATGTGCAAATCAACAGGTCAGTGTGTGTGTGTGTATAAATCACCAGGTTAGTGTCTGTCTGTGTCTGTAAATCAACAGGTCAGTGTTTGTGTAAATCACCAGGTCAGTGTGTGTGTGTAAATCACCAGGTCAGTGTGTGTGTGTAAATAACCAGGTCAGTGTGTGTGTGTGTGTGTGTGTGTGTGTAAATCACCAGGTCAGTGTGTGTGTAAATCATCAGGTCAGTGTGTGTGTGTGTGTGTGTGTGTGTGTAATTCACCAGGTTAGTGTGTGTGTGTGTAAATGAGCAGGTTAGTGTGTGTGTGTATAAATCACCAGGTCAGTGTGTGTGTCTAAATAACCAGGTCAGTGTGTGAGTCTGTGTGTGTGATTAAATCACCAGGAAAGTCTATGTGCGTGCAAATCACTAGGTCAGTGTGTGTGTGTGTAAATCACCATGTCAGTGTGTCTGTGTGTGTCTGTGTAAATCACCAGGTCAGTGCATGTGTACATCACCAGGTCAGTGCATGTGTACATCACCAGGTCAGTATATGTGTGCATATCACCAGATCAGTGTGTGTGTAAATCACCAGGTCAGTGTGTGTGTGTACATCACCAGGTCAGTGCGTGTGTAAATCACCAGATCAGTGTGTGTGTGTATATCACCAGGTGTGTGTAAATCACCAGGTTAGTGTGTGTGTGTGTACATCACCAGGTCAGTGTGTGTGTAAATCACCAGGTCAGTGTGTGTGTGTGTACATCACCAGATCAGTGTGTGCGTGTTTGTGTACATCACCAGATTACTGTGTGTGTAATTAAATCACTAGGTCAGTGTGTGTGTGTGTGTGTGTGTGTGTAAATCACCAGGTCAGTGTGTGTGTGTGTGTGTACATCACCAGATCAATGTGTGTGTAATTAAATCACTAGGTCAGTGTGTGTGTGTGTATAAATTACCGGTCAGTGGTATGTGTGTGTAAATCAGCACGTCAATGTTTGTGTTAATCGACAGGTCAGTGTGCGCATGTAAATCACCATGTCAGTGTGTGTGTAAATGACCAGACACTGTGTGTGTGTGTAAATCACCAGGTCAGTGTGTGAAAATCACCAGGTCAGTGTGTGTATATGTTAATCACCAGGTCCGTGTGTGTGTGCATAAATCCCCAGGTCAGTTTGTGAGTAAATCGCCAGGTCAGTGTGTGTGTCAATCACCAGGTCAGTGTGTGTGTGTGTAAATCACCACGTCAGTGTCTGTGTAAATCACCAGGTCAGCGTGTGTGTGTAAATCACCACACCACTGTGTGTGTGGAAATCACCAGGTCAGTGTGTGTGTGTGTGCGCAAATCACCAGGTCAGTGTGTGTGTGTGTGTACATCACCAGGTCAGTGTGTGTGTGTGTACATCACCAGGTCAGTGTGTGTGTGTGTACATCACCAGGTCAGTGTGTGTGTGTGTACATCACCAGGTCAGTGTGTGTGTGTGTACATCACCAGGTCAGTGTGTGTGTGTGTACATCACCAGATCAATGTGTGTGTGTGTACATCACCAGATCAATGTGTGTGTGTGTACATCACCAGATCAATGTGTGTGTAAGTAAATCACCAGGTCAGTGTGTGTGTAAATCACCAGGTCTGTGTGTGTGTGTGTGTGTAAATCACGATGTCAGTGTGTGTTTAAATCACCACGCCACTGTGTGTGTGTAAATTAGCAGGTCAGTGTGTGTGTTTAAATCACCAGGTCAGTGGGCGTGTGTGTGTAAATCACCAGGTCAGTGTGTGCGTGTAAATCACCAGGTCAGTGTGTGCGTGTAAATCACCAGGTCTGTGTGTGTGTGTGTAAATCACGAGATCAATGTGTGTCTAAGTGAATCACCAGGTCAGTGTGTGTGTGCGTGTGTAAATCACCAGGTCTGTGTGTGTGTGCATAAATCACCAGGTCAGTGTGTATGTAAATCCCCAGGTCAGTTTGCGCGTGTGTAAATCACCAGATCAGTGTGTGTGTGTAAATCACCAGGTGAGTGTGTGTGTGTGCGATTAAATCACCAGGAAAGTCTATGTGCGTGCAAATCACTCGGTCAGTGAGTGTGTGTAAATCATCAGGTCGGTGTGTGTGTGTAAATCACCAGATCAGTGTCTGTATAAATCATCAGGTTAATGTGTGTGTGTAAATCACCAGGTCAGTGTGTGCGTGTGTTCATCACCAGGTCCGTGTGTGTGTGCATAAATCACCAGGTCAGTGTGTGTGTATATTACCAGGTCAGTGTGTATGTAAATCACCAGGTCAGTGTGTGTGTGTGTGTAAATCACAAGGTCAGTTTGTGTGTGTGTGTGTGCATCACCAGGTCAGTGTGTGTGTGTGCATCACCAGGTCAGTGTGTGTGTGTACATCACCAGGTCAGTGTGTGTGTAAATCACCAGGTTAGTGTGTGTCTCTGTCTGTACATCACCATGTCAGTGCATGTGCAAATCAACAGGTCAGTGTGTGTGTGTATAAATCAACAGGTTAGTGTCTGTCTGTGTCTGTAAATCACCAGGTCAGTGTTTGTGTAAATCACCAGGTCAGTGTGTGTGTGTTTAAATCACCAGGTCAGTGTGTGTGTGTGTATAAATCACCAGGTCAGTGTGTGTGTGTGTAAATCACCAGGTCAGTGTTTGTGTCTGTGGAAATCACCAGGTCAGTGTGTGTGTGCGTGCGTTCATCACCAGGTCCTTGTGTGTGTGCATAAATCACCAGGTCAGTGTGTGTGTAAATTCCCAGGTCAGTGTGTCTGTGTGTGTCTGTGTAAATCACCAGGTTAGTGTGTGTCTGTCTATACATCACCAGGTCAGTTCGTGTGTAAATCACCAGGTCAGTGTATGTGTGTACATCATCAGGTCAGTGTGTGTGTAAATCACCAGGTCAGTGTGTTTGTAAATCACCAGGTCAGTGTGTGTGTGTGTAAATCACCAGGTCAGTGTGTGTCTCTGTCTGTACATCACCAGGTCAGTGCATTTGCAAATCAACAGGTCAGTGTGTGTGTGTTTAAATCACCAGGTCAGTGTGTGCGTATAAATCACCAGGTCAATGTGTGTGTCTAAATCACCAGGTCAGTGTGTGAGTCTGTGTGTGTGATTAAATCACCAGGAAAGTCTATGTGCGTGCAAATCACTAGGTCAGTGTGTGTGTGTAAATCACCATGTCAGTGTGTCTGTGTGTGTCTGTGTACATCACCAGGTCAGTGCATGTGTACATCACCAGGTCAGTGCATGTGTACATCACCAGGTCAGTGCATGTGTACATCACCAGGTCAGTGCATGTGTAAATCACCAGGTCAGTGTATGTGTGCATATCACCAGGTCAGTGTGTGTGTGTATATCACCAGGTGTGTGTGTCTGTGTAAATCACCAGGTTAGTGTGTGTCTGTGTCTATACATCACCAGGTCAGTGTGTGTGTAAATCACCAGGTCAGTGTGTGTGTGTGTGTGTAAATCACCAGGTCAGCGTGTGTGTGTGTGTAAATCACCAGGTCAGTGTGTGTCTATACATCACCAGGTCAGTGTGTGCGTGTAAATCACCAGGTCAGTGTGTGTGTGTAAATCACCAGGTCAGTGTGTGTGTGTAAATCACCAGTTTAGTGTGTGTCTCTGTCTGTACATCACCAGGTCAGTGCATGTGTAAATCACCAGGTCAGTGTATGTGTGCATATCACCCGATCAGTGTGTGTGTAAATCACCAGGTCAGTGTGTGTGTGTGTGTGTACATCACCACGCCACTGTTTGTGTAAATCACCAGGTCTGTGTGTGTGTGTAAATCACCAGGAAGTCTATGTGCGTGCAAATCACTAGGTCAGTGTGTGTGTGTAAATCACCAGGTCAGTGTGTGTGTGTGTGCGCAAATCACCAGGTCAGTGTGTGTGTGTGTACATCACCAGGTCAGTGTGTGTGTGTGTACATCACCAGGTCAGTGTGTGTGTGTGTACATCACCAGGTCAGTGTGTGTGTGTGTACATCACCAGGTCAGTGTGTGTGTGTGTACATCACCAGGTCAGTGTGTGTGTGTGTACATCACCAGGTCAGTGTGTGTGTGTGTACATCACCAGGTCAATGTGTGTGTAAGTAAATCACCAGGTCAGTGTGTGTGTGTACATCACCAGGTCAGTGTGTGTGTAAATCACCAGGTTAGTGTGTGTCTCTGTCTGTACATCACCATGTCAGTGCATGTGCAAATCAACAGGTCAGTGTGTGTGTGTATAAATCAACAGGTTAGTGTCTGTCTATGTCTGTAAATCACCAGGTCAGTGTTTGTGTAAATCACCAGGTCAGTGTGTGTGTGTAAATCACCAGGTCAGTGTGTGTGTGTAAATCACCAGGTCAGTGTGTGTGTGTAAATAACCAGGTCAGTGTGTCTGTAAGTAAATCACCAGGTCAGTGTGTGTGTGTGTAAATCACCAGCTCAGTGTGTGTGCAAATCCCCAGGTCAGTGTGCATGTGTGTAAATCACCAGATCAGCGTGTGTGTAATTCAGCAGGTGAGTGTGTGTGTGTGTGTGTGCGCAAGTCACCAGGTCAGTGTGTGTGTGTGTAAATCACAAGGTCAGTGTGCGTATGTGTGTAAATCACCAGGTTAGTGTGTGTCTCTGTCTGTACATCACCAGGTCAGTGCATGTGCAAATCACCAGGTCAGTGTGTGTGTGTTTAAATCACCAGGTCAGTGTGTGTGTGTATAAATCACCAGGTCAGTGTGTGTGTATATTACCAGGTCAGTGTGTATGTAAATCACAAGGTCAGTGTGCGTATGTGTGTAAATCACCAGGTTAGTGTGTGTCTCTGTCTGTACATCACCAGGTCAGTGCATGTGCAAATCACCAGGTCAGTGTGTGTGTGTTTAAATCACCAGGTCAGTGTGTGTGTGTATAAATCACCAGGTCAGTGTGTGTGTATATTACCAGGTCAGTGTGTATGTAAATCACCAGGTCTGTGTGTGTGTGTAAATCACCAGGAAATCTATGTGCGTGCAAATCACTAGGTCAGTGTGTGTGTGTAAATCACCAGGTCTGTGTGTGTGTGTGTAAATCACGAGATCAATGTGTGTCTAAGTGAATCACCAGGTCAGTGTGTGTGTGCATAAATCACCAGGTCAGTGTGTATGTAAATCCCCAGGTCAGTTTGCGTGTGTGTAAATCACCAGGTGAGTGTGTGCGATTAATTCACCAGGAAAGTCTATGTGCGTGGAAATCACTCGGTCAGTGAGTGAGTGTAAATCATCAGGTCAGTGTGTGTGTGTAAATCACCAGATCAGTGTCTGTATAAATCACCAGGTTAATGTGTGTGTGTAAATCACCAGGTCAGTGTGTGTGTATATTACCAGGTCAGTGTGTATGTAAATCACCAGGTCAGTGTGCGTGTGTGTGTGTAAATCACCAGTTTAGTGTGTGTCTCTGTCTGTACATCACCAGGTCAGTGCATGTGTAAATCACCAGGTCAGTGTATGTGTGCATATCACCAGATCAGTGTGTGTGTAAATCACCAGGTCAGTGTGTGTGTGTGTACATCACCAGGTCAGTGTGTGTGTGTAAATCACCAGGTCAGTGTGTGTGTGTAAATCACCAGGTCAGTGTGTGTGTGTAAATCACCAGGTCAGTGTGTGTAAATCACCAGGTCAGTGTGTGTGTGTGTGCGTGTGTTCATCACCAGGTCCGTGTGTGTGTGCATAAATCACCAGGTCAGTGTGTGTTTAAATCACCACGCCACTGTGTGTGTGTAAATCACCAGGTCTGTGTGTGTGTGTGTGTAAATCACGAGATCAATGTGTGTCTAAGTGAATCACCAGGTCAGTGTGCGTGTGTGTGTGTGTGTGTCTCGGTTAGGTTGTGTGTGTGTGTGTGTGTGTCTCGGTTAGGTTGTGTGTGGGGGGGGTCTCGGTTAGGTTGTGTGTATGGGGGGGTCTCGGTTCGGTTGTGTGTGGGGGGTCTCGGTTAGGTTGTGTGTGTGGGGTAATCGTGATTAGGTTGTGTGCGTGGGGGTTTCTCGGTTAGGTTGTGTGCGGGGGGGTCTCGGTTAGGTTGTGTGTGGGGGGGTCATGGATAGGTTGTTTGTGGGGCTGCTCTCAGTTAGGTTGTTTTTGGGGGGGTCTCAGTTAGGTTGTGTGTGGGGGGGGGTCACGGTTGGGTTCTTTGTGGGGGGGTCACGGTTGGTTTTTTTGTGTGGGGGTCTCGGTTACGTTTGTGTGGGGGGGTCACGGTTTGGTTGTTTGTGGGGAGGTCTCGATTAGGTTGTATGGGGAAGGGTCACGGTTAGGTTGTGTGTGTGGGGGGTCTCGGTTAGGTTGTGTGTGGGGGGGTCTCGGTTAGGTTGTGTGTGGGGGGGTCTCGGTTAGGTTGAATGGGGGGAGATGGTCATGTTTAGTTTGTGTGTGTGGGGGTGGTGTCACGGTTAGGTTGTCTGTGTGGGGGAGGCCTCGATTAGGTTGTGTATGGGGGGGAATCTCGGTTAGGTTGTGTGTGTGTGGGGGGGTCTCGGTTAGGTTGTGTGTGTGGGGGGGGGGTCTCGGTTAGGTTGTGTATGGGGGGGGATCTTGGTTAGGTTGTGTGTGTGGGGGGGGGTCTCGGTAAGGTTGTATGTGTGGAGCGGGGGTCATGTGTGTGGGGGGGGCTCGGTTAGGTTGTGTGTGTGTGGGGGGGGGGTCTCGGTTAGGTTGTGTATGGGGGGGGATCTCGGTTAGGTTGTGTGTGTGGGGGGTGGGTGTGTAACAGTTAGTTACAGATATAACATCAGTTCTACACTCACTGGTTCCCCTCCCCTGAAGGTGCTGACTCTGGCTGGGTTCAGTTCTACTCACTGGTTCCCGTCCCCTGAAGGTACTGACTCTGGCTCGGCTCAGTTCCAGACACCGACATCATTCACTTTATTCCTGTACGAAGATGGCCGCGGAAAATGGCGGAGCGCTGAACCTGCCTTCCTGTACCAAGATGGCCGCCGTTAGCCCGGGGCTGTGACGGGAGAAAGCCCTGAAGCCGCAACCGCCGATATTCCGGTTATTATTCCGGGCTTGCGGCGGGCACCGGTTGTTTATGAAGCCTGCCCGGCTCCCCGCTGGTACATTATTCCGCTCCGTCCCACTAAAAAGGGCACTTCTGAGGAGCCTGTCTAAAACATGTCTTCTCCGCCTTTACACGCACCGCGCATGCTCCAAACACAGCCAGGGCCCGCGCCTGCGTACTGAGCTCCTGCAGTCTGGGTGCAGCACATTCTCCATCACGGGGCATGCTGGGTACAGAAGACCATGAGAAATAGGAGCAGGAGTGGGCCACTCGGACGCCTCCACCCCCTCGAGCCTGCTCCCCATTCAATAACATTTGACTGGACAGTCTAGGGGGAACTTTACTCTGTACCTGTTCTGCAGTGTTTGATGGGACAGCGTACAGGGAGATTAACTCTGTATCTAACCAATGCAGTACCTAACCTGGGAGCGTTTGGGACAGGTTGGAGAGAGATTAAATCTTTAGGTAACCCGTCCTGTATCTTCCCAGGGTTTGTTGGTAAAGTAAAGACGGAGAAATTACTCTCTATTTATACCATTCTGTTCCTGCCGTGGAGTGTTTCGGGAAGATATACACCGTGTCTATCCTGTGCTGTACTGGTCCTGGCACTGTTTGATGGGACAATGCTGAGGGGGCTTTACTCTTCATCTAACCTGTGCTGTGCATGCGCTGGGAATGTCTGGTGGGACAGTGCAGAGGGATCCTCACTGTGTATTTAACCTGTGCTGTCCTGCCCTGGGAGTGTTTAATGGGTCAGACTTCAGGGAGCTTTAAATTGTGATGAACCCTTGCTGTACCTGCCCTGGGATTCTTTAGGACAGTGCAGAAGGAGCTTTACTCTGTATATAACCCGTACTGTACCTGCCCTGGGACTGTGTAGAGAGAGATTTACTCTGTGTTTAAACTGTGCTGTACTTCACCTTAGTGTTTGATGCAGGAGAGTAGAGGGAACTTTACTTGGTAACTACCATCTTTTGTACCTGCCCTGTGAGTGTTTGATGTGTCAGTGCAGAGGGAGCTTTAGTCTGTGTCTAACATATGTTGTACTTGCGCTGGAAGTGTTTATGGGGACAGTGCAGAGGGAGCTTTATTTGGTATCTAACCCGCGCTGTACCTGCCCTGGGAGTATTTGTTGGGACTCACCAGATCAGTGTGTGTGTGTAAATCACCAGGTCAGTGTCTGCGTGTAAATCACCAAGCCAGTGTGTGTGTGTGTACATCACCAGATCAGTGTGTGTATAAATCACCAGGTCAGTGTGTGTGTGTTTAAATCACCAGGTCAAATGTAATTCTGTAAATCACCAGGTGAGTGTGTGTGTAAATATCCGGGTCAGTGAGTGTGTAACTCACCAGATCAGTGTGTGTAAATCACGAGGTCAGCGTGTGTATGTGTAAATCACCAGGTCGGTGTATGCGTGTAAATCACCAAGCCAGTGTGTGTGTGTACATCACCAGATCAGTGTGTGTACATTACCAGATCAGTGTGTATAAATCACCAGGTCAGTGTGTGTGTAAATCACCAGGTCAGTGTGTGTTTGTGTAAATCACCAGGTCAGTGTATGTGTGTAAATCACCAGGTCAGTGTATGTGTGCAAATCACCAGGTCTGTGTGTGTGCAAATCACCAGGTCTGTGTGTGTGTAAATCACCAGCTCAGTGTGTGTGTGTAAATCACCAGCTCAGTGTGTGTGTGCACTTAAATCACCAGGTCAGTGCGTGTGTGTGTGTCTGTAAATCATCAGTTCGGTGGGTGTGTAAATCACCAGCTCAGTGTGTGTGTATGAATCACCAGGTCAGTGTGCATGTGTGAATCACCAGGTCAGTGTGTATGTGGAAATCACCAGGTCAGTGTGTTTGTGGAAATCACCAGGTCAGTGTGTGGGTGTGTGTGTAAATCACGATGTCAGTGTGTTTTTGTGTGTGTAAATCACGATGTCAGTGTGTGTGTGTGTAAATCACCAGGTCAGTGTGTGTGTAAATCACAAGTTCAGTGTGTGTATGTGTAAATCACCAGGTCAGTGTATGTGTGTAAATCACCACGCCACTGTGTGTGTGTGTAAATCACCTGGTCAGAGTGTGTGTGTGTGTGTGTAAATCACCGGGTCAGTGTGAGTGTGTGTGTGTGTAAATCACCTGGTCATTGTGTGTGTGTAAATCATCAGGTCAGTGTGTGTGTGTGTGTGTGCGTGTGTGTAAATCACCAGGTCACTGTGTGTGTGCAAATCACCAGCTCAGTGTGTGTGTGTGTAAATCACCTGGTCAATGTGTGTGTGTAAATCACCAGGTCAGTGTGTGTGTGTTTAAATCACCAGGTCAGTGTGTGTGTAAATCACAAGGTCAGTGTGTGTGTGTGTGTGTGTGTAAATTACCAGGTCAGTGTGTGTGTGTGTAAATCACCAGATCAGTGTGTGTGTGTGTAAATCACCAGATCAGTGTGTGTGTGTGTAAATCACCAGGTCAGTGTGTGTGTGTGTAAATCACCAGGTCAGTGTGTGTGTGTGTAAATCACCAGGTCAGTGTGCGTGAAAATCACCAGGTCAGTGAGTGTGTGTATAAATCACCAGGTCCTTATGTGTGTGTGTGTGTGTAAATCACCAGTTCAATGTGTGTGTCAATCACCAGGTGACTGTGATTGTAAATCACCAGGTCAGTGTTTGTGTAAATCACCAGATCAGTGTGTGTTTAAATCACCAGGTCAGTGTGTGTGTGTGTGTAAATCACCGGATCTGTGTGTGTGTAAATCACCATGTCAGTGTGTGTGTAAATCACCAGGTCAGTGTGTGTGTGTGTAAATTACCAGGTCAGTGTCTGTGTAAATCACCAGGTCAGCGTGTGTGTGTAAATCACCAGGTCAGTGTGTGTGTGTACATCACCAGATCAATGTGTGTGTGTGTACATCAACAGATCAATGTGTGTGTGCATAAATCACCAGATCAGTGTGTGTGTGTGTAAATCACCAGATCAGTGTGTGTGTGTGTGTACATCATCTGATCAGTGCGAATGTAAATCACCATGTCAGTGTGTGTGTAAATGACCAGCTCAGTGTGTGTGTGTGTGTGTGTCTCTGTCTGTACATCACCAGGTCAGTGCTTGTGTAAATCACCAGGTCAGTGTATGTGTGCATATCACCAGATCAGTGTGTGTGTAAATAACCAGGTCAGTGTGTGTGTGGAAATCACCAGGTCAGTGTGTGTGTGTGTGTGTAAATCACAAGCTCAGTGTGTGTGTGTGTAAATCACCATGTCAGTGTGTGTTTAAATCACCAGGTCAATGTGTGTGTAAGTAAATCACCAGATCCGTGTGTGTGTGCGTAAATCACCATGTCAGTGTGTATGTAAATCCCCTGGTCATTTTACGCGTGTGTAAATCACCAGATCAGTGTGTTTATAAATCACCAGGTCAGTGTGTGTGTGCAAATCACCAGGTCAGTGTGTGTGTGCAAATCACCAGGTCAGTGTGTGTGTGTGTGTACATCATCTGATCAGTGCGCATGTAAATCACCATGTCAGTGTGTGTGTAAATGACCAGCTCAGTGTGTGTGTGTGTGTGTAAATCACCAGGTTAGTGTGTGTCTGTATCTGTACATCACCAGGTCAGTGTGCGTGTGTACATCACCAGGTCAGTGCGTGTGTGAATCACCAGATCAGTGTGTGTGTGTAAATCACCAGATCAGTGCGCATATAAATCACCAGGTCAGAGTGTGTGTGTTAGTGTGTGTTTGTGTGTGTGCAAATCACCAGGTCAGTGTGTGTTAATCACCAGGTCAGTGTGCGTGTGTAAATCACCAGATCAGTGTGTGTATAAATCACTAGGTCAGTGTGTGTGTGTAAATCACCAGGTCAGTGTGTGTGTGTGTATAAATTACCGGTCAGTGGTATGTGTGTGTAAATCACCACGTCAATGTTTGTGTTAATCGGCAGGTCAGTGTGCGCATGTAAATCACAATGTCAGTGTGTGTGTGTGGAAATGACCAGGTCAGTGTGTGTGTGTGTAAATCACCAGTTCAGTGTGTGTGTAAATGACCAGGCACTGTGTGTGTGTGTAAATGACCAGGCACTGTGTGTGTGTGTAAATCACCAGGTCAGTGTGTGTAAATCACCAGGTCAGTGTGTGTGTGTGTAAATCACCAGGTCAGTGTGTGTGTGTGTAAATCACCAGGTCAGTGTCTGTGTAAATCACCAGGTCAGCGTGTGTGTGTAAATCACCAGGTCAGTGTGTGTGTGTACATCACCAGATCAATGTGTGTGTGTGTACATCACCAGATTAATGTGTGTGTGCATAAATCACCAGATCAGTGTGTGTGTGTAAATCACCAGGTCAGCGTGTGTGTGTAAATCACCAGGTCAGTGTGTGTGTGTACATCACCAGATCAATGTGTGTGTGTTTACATCACCAGATTAATGTGTGTGTGCATAAATCACCAGATCAGTGTGTGTGTGTAAATCACCAGATCAGTGTGTGTGTGTGTGTACATCATCTGATCAGTGCGAATGTAAATCACCATGTCAGTGTGTGTGTAAATGACCAGCTCAGTGTGTGTGTGTGTGTGTGTGTGTCTCTGTCTGTACATCACCAGGTCAGTGCTTGTGTAAATCACCAGGTCAGTGTATGTGTGCATATCACCAGATCAGTGTGTGTGTAAATAACCAGGTCAGTGTGTGTGTGTACATCACCAGGTCAGTGCGTGTGTAAATCACCAGGTCAGTGCGTGTGTAAATCACCAGGTCAGTGTGTGTGTGGAAATCACCAGGTCAGTGTGTGTGTGTGTGTGTAAATCACAAGCTCAGTGTGTGTGTGTGTAAATCACCATGTCAGTGTGTGTTTAAATCACCAGGTCAATGTGTGTGTAAGTAAATCACCAGATCCGTGTGTGTGTGCGTAAATCACCATGTCAGTGTGTATGTAAATCCCCTGGTCATTTTACGCGTGTGTAAATCACCAGATCAGTGTGTTTATAAATCACCAGGTCAGTGTGTGTGTGTGTGTACATCATCTGATCAGTGCGCATGTAAATCACCATGTCAGTGTGTGTGTAAATGACCAGCTCAGTGTGTGTGTGTGTGTGTAAATCACCAGGTTAGTGTGTGTCTGTATCTGTACATCACCAGGTCAGTGTGCGTGTGTACATCACCAGGTCAGTGTGTGTGTAAATCACCAGATCAGTGTGTGTGTGTAAATCACCAGATCAGTGCGCATATAAATCACCAGGTCAGAGTGTGTGTGTTAGTGTGTGTTTGTGTGTGTGCAAATCACCAGGTCAGTGTGTGTTAATCACCAGGTCAGTGTGCGTGTGTAAATCACCAGATCAGTGTGTGTATAAATCACTAGGTCAGTGTGTGTGTGTAAATCACCAGGTCAGTGTGTGTGTGTGTATAAATTACCGGTCAGTGGTATGTGTGTGTAAATCACCACGTCAATGTTTGTGTTAATCGGCAGGACAGTGTGCGCATGTAAATCACAATGTCAGTGTGTGTGTGTGGTAATGACCAGGTCAGTGTGTGTGTGTGTAAATCACCAGTTCAGTGTGTGTGTAAATGACCAGGCACTGTGTGTGTGTGTAAATGACCAGGCACTGTGTGTGTGTGTAAATCACCAGGTCAGTGTGTGTAAATCACCAGGTCAGTGTGTGTATATGTTAATCACCAGGTCAGAGTGTGTGTGTTAGTGTGTGTTTGTGTGTGTGCAAATCACCAGGTCAGTGTGTGTTAATCACCAGGTCCGTGTGTGTGTGCATAAATCCCCAGGTCAGTGTGTGAGTAAATCGCCAGGTCAGTGTGTGAGTAAATCGCCAGGTCAGTGTGTGTGTAAATCACCAGGTCAGTGTGTGTGTGTGTAAATCACCAGGTTAGTGTGTGTCTCTGTCTGTACATCACCAGGTCAGTGCATGTGTAAATCACCAGGTCAGTATATGTGTGCATATCACCAGGTCAGTGCGTGTGTAAATCACCAGGTCAGTGTGTGTGTGTAAATCACCAGGCCAGTGTGTCTGTGTGTGTCTGTGTAAATCACCAGGTTAGTGTGTGTCTGTGTCTATACATCACCAGGTCAGTTCGTGTGTAAATCACCAGGTCAGTGTATGTGTGTACATCACCAGGTCAGTGTGTGTGTATATCACCAGGTCTGTGTGTGTGTGTGTGTGTGTGTGTACATCATCTGATCAGTGCGCATGTCAATCACCATGTCAGTGTGTGTGTAAATGACCAGCTCAGTGTGTGTGTGTGTGTAAATCACCAGGTTAGTGTGTGTCTGTATCTGTACATCACCAGGTCAGTGTGCGTGTGTACATCACCAGGTCAGTGCGTGTGTAAATCACCAGATCAGTGTGTGTGTGTAAATCACCAGATCAGTGCGCATATAAATCACCAGGTCAGAGTGTGTGTGTTTGTGTGTGTGCAAATCACCAGGTCAGTGTGTGTTAATCACCAGGTCAGTGTGCGTGTGTAAATCACCAGATCAGTGTGTGTATAAATCACTAGGTCAGTGTGTGTGTGTAAATCACCAGGTCAGTGTATGTGTGTGTATAAATTACCGGTCAGTGGTATGTGTGTGTAAATCACCACGTCAATGTTTGTGTTAATCGGCACGTCAGTGTGCGCATGTAAATCACCATGTCAGTGTGTGTGTGCAAATCACCAGTTCAGTGTGTGTGTAAATGACCAGGCACTTTGTGTGTGTGTAAATCACCAGGTCAGTGTGTGTAAATCACCAGGTCAGTGTGTGTATATGTTAATCACCAGGTCCGTGTATGTTAATCACCAGGTCCGTGTGTGTGTGCATAAATCCCCAGGTCAGTGTGTGAGTAAATCACCAGGTCAGTGTGTGTGTAAATCACCAGGTTAGTGTATGTCTCTGTCTGTACATCACTAGGTCAGTGTGTGTGTAAATCACCAGGTCAGTTCGTGTGTGCACATCACCAGGTCAGTGTGTGTGTGTAAATCACCAGGTCAGTGTGTGTGTGTAAATCACCAGGTCAGTGTGTCTGTGTGTGTCTGTGTAAATCACCAGGTTAGTGTGTGTCTGTGTCTCTACATCACCAGGTCAGTTCGTGTGTAAATCACCAGGTCAGTGTGTGTGTGTGTACATCACCAGGTCAGTGTGTGTGTGTGTACATCACCAGGTCAGTGTGTGTGTGTACATCACCAGGTCAGTGTGTGTGTGTGTAAATCACCAGGTTAGCGTGTGTCTCTGTCTGTACATCACCAGGTCAGTGCATGTGCAAATCAACAGGTCAGTGTGTGTGTGTATAAATCACCAGGTTAGTGTCTGTCTGTGTCTGTAAATCAACAGGTCAGTGTTTGTGTAAATCACCAGGTCAGTGTGTGTGTGTAAATCACCAGGTCAGTGTGTGTGTAAATCATCAGGTCAGTGTGTGTGTGTGTGTGTGTAATTCACCAGGTTAGTGTGTGTGTGTGTAAATGACCAGGTTAGTGTGTGTGTGTATAAATCACCAGGTCAGTGTGTGTGTCTAAATCACCAGGTCAGTGTGTGAGTCTGCGTGTGTGATTAAATCACCAGGAAAGTCTATGTGCGTGCAAATCACTAGGTCAGTGTGTGTGTGTAAATCACCAGTTCAGTGCATGTGTACATCACCAGGTCAGTGCATGTGTACATCACCAGGTCAGTGTATGTGTGCATATCACCAGATCAGTGTGTGTGTAAATCACCAGGTCAGTGTGTGTGTGTACATCACCAGGTCAGTGCGTGTGTAAATCACCAGATCAGTGTGTGTGTGTATATCACCAGGTGTGTGTGTCTGTGTAAATCACCAGGTTAGTGTGTGTCTGTGTCTATACATCACCAGGTCAGTGTGTGTGTAAATCACCAGGTCAGTGTGTGTGTGTGTAAATCACCAGGTCAGTGTGTGTGTGTACATCACCAGGTCAGTGTGTGTGTAAATCACCAGGTCAGTGTGTGTGTGTGTAAATCACCAGGTCAGTGTGTGTGTGTGTGTGTGTGTGTACATCACCAGATCAATGTGTGTGTAATTAAATCACTAGGTCAGTGTGTGTGTGTGTGTGTATAAATTACCGGTCAGTGGTATGTGTGTGTAAATCACCACGTCAATGTTTGTGTTAATCGACAGGTCAGTGTGCGCATGTAAATCACCATGTCAGTGAGTGTGTAAATGACCAGGCACTGTGTGTGTGTGTAAATGACCAGACACTGTGTGTGTGTGTGTGTGTGTGTGTGTGTGTGTGTGTGTGTAAATCACCAGGTCAGTGTGTGAAAATCGCCAGGTCAGTGTGTGTATATGTTAATCACCAGTTCCGTGTGTGTTAATCACCAGGTCCGTGTGTGTGTGCATAAATCCCCAGGTCAGTGTGTGAGTAAATCGCCAGGTCAGTGTGTGTGTCAATCACCAGGTCAGTGTGTGTGTGTGTAAATCACCACGTCAGTGTCTGTGTAAATCACCAGGTCAGCGTGTGTGTGTAAATCACCACGCCACTGTGTGTGTGGAAATCACCAGGTCAGTGTGTGTGCGTGTGTGTGCAAATCACCAGGTCAGTGTGTGTGTGTGTACATCACCAGGTCAGTGTGTGTGTGTGTACATCACCAGGTCAGTGTGTGTGTGTGTACATCACCAGGTCAGTGTGTGTGTGTGTGTACATCACCAGATCAGTGTGTGTGTGTGTGTACATCACCAGATAAATGTGTGTGTGTGTACATCACCAGATCAATGTGTGTGTAAGTAAATCAGCAGGTCAGTGTGTGTGTAAATCACCAGGTCTGTGTGTGTGTGTAAATCACGATGTCAGTGTGTGTTTAAATCACCACGCCACTGTGTGTGTGTAAATTAGCAGGTCAGTGTGTGTGTTTAAATCACCAGGTCAGTGGGCGTGTGTGTGTAAATCACCAGGACTGTGTGTGTGTGTGTAAATCACGAGATCAATGTGTGTCTAAGTGAATCACCAGGTCAGTGTGTGTGTGTGTGTAAATCACCAGGTCTGTGTGTGTGTGTGTAAATCACCAGGTCAGTGTGTGTGTGCATAAATCACCAGGTCAGTGTGTATGTAAATCCCCAGGTCAGTTTGCGCGTGTGTAAATCACCAGATCAGTGTGTGTGTGTAAATCACCAGGTGAGTGTGTGTGTGTGCGATTAAATCACCAGGAAAGTCTATGTGCGTGCAAATCACTCAGTCAGTGAGTGTGTGTAAATCATCAGGTCGGTGTGTGTGTGTAAATCACCAGGTCAGTGTGTGCGTGTGTTCATCACCAGGTCCGTGTGTGTGTGCATAAATCACCAGGTCAGTGTGTGTGTATATTACCAGGTCAGTGTGTATGTAAATCACCAGGTCAGTGTGTGTGTGTGTAAATCACAAGGTCAGTGTGCGTATGTGTGTAAATCACCAGGTCAGTGTGTGTGTATATCACCAGGTGTGTGTGTCTGTGTAAATTACCAGGTTAGTGTGTGTCTGTGTCTATACATCACCAGGTCAGTTCGTGTGTACATCACCAGGTCAGTGTGTGTGTAAATCACCAGGTTAGTGTGTGTCTCTGTCTGTACATCACCATGTCAGTGCATGTGCAAATCACCTGGTCAGTGTGTGTGTGTGTGTGTGTGTGTGTGTGTGTGTGTGTAAATCACCAGCTCAGTGTGTGTGCAAATCCCCAGGTCAGTGTGCGTGTGTGTAAATCACCAGATCAGCGTGCGTGTAAATCAGCAGGTGAGTGTGTGTGTGTGTGTGTGCAAGTCACCAGGTCAGTGTGTGTGTGTGTAAATCACAAGGTCAGTGTGCGTATGTGTGTAAATCACCAGGTTAGTGTGTGTCTCTGTCTGTACATCACCAGGTCAGTGCATTTGCAAATCAACAGGTCAGTGTGTGTGTGTTTAAATCACCAGGTCAGTGTGTGTGTGTATAAATCACCAGGTCAGTGTGTGTGTGTAGGTCAGTGTGTGTGTGTGTAAATCACCAGGTCAGTGTTTGTGTCTGTGGAAATCACCAGGTCAGTATGTGTGTGTGTGTGTAAATCACCAGGTCTGTGTGTGCGTGCGTTCATCACCAGGTCCTTGTGTGTGTGCATAAATCACCAGGTCAGTGTGTGTGTAAATTCCCAGGTCAGTGTGTCTGTGTGTGTCTGTGTAAATCACCAGGTTAGTGTGTGTCTGTGTCTGTGTCTATACATCACCAGGTCAGTGTGTGTGTAAATCACCAGGTCAGTGTGTTTGTAAATCACCAGGTCAGTGTGTGTGTGTGTAAATCACCAGGTTAGTGTGTGTCTCTGTCTGCACATCACCAGGTCAGTGCATTTGCAAATCAACAGGTCAGTGTGTGTGTGTTTAAATCACCAGGTCAGTGTGTGTGCGTATAAATCACCAGGTCAGTGTGTGTGTCTAAATCACCAGGTCAGTGTGTGAGTCTGTGTGTGTGATTAAATCACCAGGAAAGTCTATGTGCGTGCAAATCACTAGGTCAGTGTGTGTGTGTAAATCACCATGTCAGTGTCTCTGTGTGTGTCTGTGTACATCACCAGGTCAGTGCATGTGTACATCACCAGGTCAGTGCATGTGTACATCACCAGGTCAGTGCATGTGTACATCACCAGGTCAGTGCATGTGTACATCACCAGGTCAGTGCATGTGTACATCACCAGGTCAGTGCATGTGTACATCACCAGGTCAGTGCATGTGTACATCACCAGGTCAGTGCATGTGTACATCACCAGGTCAGTGCATGTGTACATCACCAGGTCAGTGCATGTGTACATCACCAGGTCAGTGCATGTGTACATCACCAGGTCAGTGCATGTGTACATCACCAGGTCAGTGCATGTGTACATCACAGGTCAGTGCATGTGTAAATCACCAGGTCAGTGCATGTGTGCATATCACCAGATCGGTGTGTGTGTAAATCACCAGGTCAGTGTGCGTGTGTACATCACCAGGTCAGTGCGTGTGTAAATCACCAGATCAGTGTGTGTGTGTATATCACCAGGTGTGTGTGTCTGTGTCTATACATCACCAGGTCAGTGTGCGTGTAAATCACCAGGTCAGTGTGCGTGTAAATCACCAGGTCAGTGTGTGTGTGTAAATCACCAGGCCAGTGTGTCTGTGTGTGTGTGTGTGTTCATCACCAGGTCCGTGTGTGTGTGCATAAATCACCAGGTCAGTGTGTGTGTATATTACCAGGTCAGTGTGTGTGTATATTACCAGGTCAGTGTGTATGTAAATCACCAGGTCAGTGTGTGTGTGTAAATCACCAGTTTAGTGTGTGTCTCTGTCTGTACATCACCAGGTCAGTGTATGTGTGCATATCACCCGATCAGTGTGTGTGTAAATCACCAGGTCTGTGTGTGTGTGTGTGTGTGTGTGTGTGTGTGTAAATCACCAGGAAGTCTATGTGCGTGCAAATCACTAGGTCAGTGTGTGTGTGTAAATCACCACGTCAATGTTTGTGTTAATCGGCACGTCAGTGTGCGCATGTAAATCACCATGTCAGTGTGTGTGTGCAAATCACCAGTTCAGTGTGTGTGTAAATGACCAGGCACTTTGTGTGTGTGTAAATCACCAGGTCAGTGTGTGTAAATCACCAGGTCAGTGTGTGTATATGTTAATCACCAGGTCCGTGTATGTTAATCACCAGGTCCGTGTGTGTGTGCATAAATCCCCAGGTCAGTGTGTGAGTAAATCACCAGGTCAGTGTGTGTGTAAATCACCAGGTTAGTGTATGTCTCTGTCTGTACATCACTAGGTCAGTGTGTGTGTAAATCACCAGGTCAGTTCGTGTGTGCACATCACCAGGTCAGTGTGTGTGTGTAAATCACCAGGTCAGTGTGTGTGTGTAAATCACCAGGTCAGTGTGTCTGTGTGTGTCTGTGTAAATCACCAGGTTAGTGTGTGTCTGTGTCTCTACATCACCAGGTCAGTTCGTGTGTAAATCACCAGGTCAGTGTGTGTGTGTGTGTACATCACCAGGTCAGTGTGTGTGTGTGTACATCACCAGGTCAGTGTGTGTGTGTACATCACCAGGTCAGTGTGTGTGTGTGTAAATCACCAGGTTAGCGTGTGTCTCTGTCTGTACATCACCAGGTCAGTGCATGTGCAAATCAACAGGTCAGTGTGTGTGTGTATAAATCACCAGGTTAGTGTCTGTCTGTGTCTGTAAATCAACAGGTCAGTGTTTGTGTAAATCACCAGGTCAGTGTGTGTGTGTAAATCACCAGGTCAGTGTGTGTGTAAATCATCAGGTCAGTGTGTGTGTGTGTGTGTGTAATTCACCAGGTTAGTGTGTGTGTGTGTAAATGACCAGGTTAGTGTGTGTGTGTATAAATCACCAGGTCAGTGTGTGTGTCTAAATCACCAGGTCAGTGTGTGAGTCTGCGTGTGTGATTAAATCACCAGGAAAGTCTATGTGCGTGCAAATCACTAGGTCAGTGTGTGTGTGTAAATCACCAGTTCAGTGCATGTGTACATCACCAGGTCAGTGCATGTGTACATCACCAGGTCAGTGCGTGTGTAAATCACCAGATCAGTGTGTGTGTGTATATCACCAGGTGTGTGTGTCTGTGTAAATCACCAGGTTAGTGTGTGTCTGTGTCTATACATCACCAGGTCAGTGTGTGTGTAAATCACCAGGTCAGTGTGTGTGTGTGTAAATCACCAGGTCAGTGTGTGTGTGTACATCACCAGGTCAGTGTGTGTGTAAATCACCAGGTCAGTGTGTGTGTGTGTAAATCACCAGGTCAGTGTGTGTGTGTGTGTGTGTGTGTACATCACCAGATCAATGTGTGTGTAATTAAATCACTAGGTCAGTGTGTGTGTGTGTGTGTATAAATTACCGGTCAGTGGTATGTGTGTGTAAATCACCACGTCAATGTTTGTGTTAATCGACAGGTCAGTGTGCGCATGTAAATCACCATGTCAGTGAGTGTGTAAATGACCAGGCACTGTGTGTGTGTGTAAATGACCAGACACTGTGTGTGTGTGTGTGTGTGTGTGTGTGTGTGTAAATCACCAGGTCAGTGTGTGAAAATCGCCAGGTCAGTGTGTGTATATGTTAATCACCAGTTCCGTGTGTGTTAATCACCAGGTCCGTGTGTGTGTGCATAAATCCCCAGGTCAGTGTGTGAGTAAATCGCCAGGTCAGTGTGTGTGTCAATCACCAGGTCAGTGTGTGTGTGTGTAAATCACCACGTCAGTGTCTGTGTAAATCACCAGGTCAGCGTGTGTGTGTAAATCACCACGCCACTGTGTGTGTGGAAATCACCAGGTCAGTGTGTGTGCGTGTGTGTGCAAATCACCAGGTCAGTGTGTGTGTGTGTACATCACCAGGTCAGTGTGTGTGTGTGTACATCACCAGGTCAGTGTGTGTGTGTGTACATCACCAGGTCAGTGTGTGTGTGTGTGTACATCACCAGATCAGTGTGTGTGTGTGTGTACATCACCAGATAAATGTGTGTGTGTGTACATCACCAGATCAATGTGTGTGTAAGTAAATCAGCAGGTCAGTGTGTGTGTAAATCACCAGGTCTGTGTGTGTGTGTAAATCACGATGTCAGTGTGTGTTTAAATCACCACGCCACTGTGTGTGTGTAAATTAGCAGGTCAGTGTGTGTGTTTAAATCACCAGGTCAGTGGGCGTGTGTGTGTAAATCACCAGGACTGTGTGTGTGTGTGTAAATCACGAGATCAATGTGTGTCTAAGTGAATCACCAGGTCAGTGTGTGTGTGTGTGTGTAAATCACCAGGTCTGTGTGTGTGTGTGTAAATCACCAGGTCAGTGTGTGTGTGCATAAATCACCAGGTCAGTGTGTATGTAAATCCCCAGGTCAGTTTGCGCGTGTGTAAATCACCAGATCAGTGTGTGTGTGTAAATCACCAGGTGAGTGTGTGTGTGTGCGATTAAATCACCAGGAAAGTCTATGTGCGTGCAAATCACTCAGTCAGTGAGTGTGTGTAAATCATCAGGTCGGTGTGTGTGTGTAAATCACCAGGTCAGTGTGTGCGTGTGTTCATCACCAGGTCCGTGTGTGTGTGCATAAATCACCAGGTCAGTGTGTGTGTATATTACCAGGTCAGTGTGTATGTAAATCACCAGGTCAGTGTGTGTGTGTGTAAATCACAAGGTCAGTGTGCGTATGTGTGTAAATCACCAGGTCAGTGTGTGTGTATATCACCAGGTGTGTGTGTCTGTGTAAATTACCAGGTTAGTGTGTGTCTGTGTCTATACATCACCAGGTCAGTTCGTGTGTACATCACCAGGTCAGTGTGTGTGTAAATCACCAGGTTAGTGTGTGTCTCTGTCTGTACATCACCATGTCAGTGCATGTGCAAATCACCTGGTCAGTGTGTGTGTGTGTGTGTGTGTGTGTGTAAATCACCAGCTCAGTGTGTGTGCAAATCCCCAGGTCAGTGTGCGTGTGTGTAAATCACCAGATCAGCGTTCGTGTAAATCAGCAGGTGAGTGTGTGTGTGTGTGTGTGCAAGTCACCAGGTCAGTGTGTGTGTGTGTAAATCACAAGGTCAGTGTGCGTATGTGTGTAAATCACCAGGTTAGTGTGTGTCTCTGTCTGTACATCACCAGGTCAGTGCATTTGCAAATCAACAGGTCAGTGTGTGTGTGTTTAAATCACCAGGTCAGTGTGTGTGTGTATAAATCACCAGGTCAGTGTGTGTGTGTAGGTCAGTGTGTGTGTGTGTAAATCACCAGGTCAGTGTTTGTGTCTGTGGAAATCACCAGGTCAGTATGTGTGTGTGTGTGTGTAAATCACCAGGTCTGTGTGTGCGTGCGTTCATCACCAGGTCCTTGTGTGTGTGCATAAATCACCAGGTCAGTGTGTGTGTAAATTCCCAGGTCAGTGTGTCTGTGTGTGTCTGTGTAAATCACCAGGTTAGTGTGTGTCTGTGTCTGTGTCTATACATCACCAGGTCAGTGTGTGTGTAAATCACCAGGTCAGTGTGTTTGTAAATCACCAGGTCAGTGTGTGTGTGTGTAAATCACCAGGTTAGTGTGTGTCTCTGTCTGCACATCACCAGGTCAGTGCATTTGCAAATCAACAGGTCAGTGTGTGTGTGTTTAAATCACCAGGTCAGTGTGTGTGCGTATAAATCACCAGGTCAGTGTGTGAGTCTGTGTGTGTGATTAAATCACCAGGAAAGTCTATGTGCGTGCAAATCACTAGGTCAGTGTGTGTGTGTAAATCACCATGTCAGTGTCTCTGTGTGTGTCTGTGTACATCACCAGGTCAGTGCATGTGTACATCACCAGGTCAGTGCATGTGTACATCACCAGGTCAGTGCATGTGTACATCACCAGGTCAGTGCATGTGTACATCACCAGGTCAGTGCATGTGTACATCACCAGGTCAGTGCATGTGTACATCACCAGGTCAGTGCATGTGTACATCACCAGGTCAGTGCATGTGTACATCACCAGGTCAGTGCATGTGTACATCACCAGGTCAGTGCATGTGTACATCACCAGGTCAGTGCATGTGTACATCACCAGGTCAGTGCATGTGTACATCACCAGGTCAGTGCATGTGTACATCACCAGGTCAGTGCATGTGTACATCACAGGTCAGTGCATGTGTAAATCACCAGGTCAGTGCATGTGTGCATATCACCAGATCGGTGTGTGTGTAAATCACCAGGTCAGTGTGCGTGTGTACATCACCAGATCAGTGTGTGTGTGTATATCACCAGGTGTGTGTGTCTGTGTCTATACATCACCAGGTCAGTGTGCGTGTAAATCACCAGGTCAGTGTGCGTGTAAATCACCAGGTCAGTGTGTGTGTGTAAATCACCAGGTCAGTGTGTGTGTGTGTGTGTGTGTTCATCACCAGGTCCGTGTGTGTGTGCATAAATCACCAGGTCAGTGTGTGTGTATATTACCAGGTCAGTGTGTGTGTATATTACCAGGTCAGTGTGTATGTAAATCACCAGGTCAGTGTGTGTGTGTAAATCACCAGTTTAGTGTGTGTCTCTGTCTGTACATCACCAGGTCAGTGTATGTGTGCATATCACCCGATCAGTGTGTGTGTAAATCACCAGGTCTGTGTGTGTGTGTGTGTGTGTGTGTGTGTGTGTGTGTAAATCACCAGGAAGTCTATGTGCGTGCAAATCACTAGGTCAGTGTGTGTGTGTAAATCACCACGTCAATGTTTGTGTTAATCGGCACGTCAGTGTGCGCATGTAAATCACCATGTCAGTGTGTGTGTGCAAATCACCAGTTCAGTGTGTGTGTAAATGACCAGGCACTTTGTGTGTGTGTAAATCACCAGGTCAGTGTGTGTAAATCACCAGGTCAGTGTGTGTATATGTTAATCACCAGGTCCGTGTATGTTAATCACCAGGTCCGTGTGTGTGTGCATAAATCCCCAGGTCAGTGTGTGAGTAAATCACCAGGTCAGTGTGTGTGTAAATCACCAGGTTAGTGTATGTCTCTGTCTGTACATCACTAGGTCAGTGTGTGTGTAAATCACCAGGTCAGTTCGTGTGTGCACATCACCAGGTCAGTGTGTGTGTGTAAATCACCAGGTCAGTGTGTGTGTGTAAATCACCAGGTCAGTGTGTCTGTGTGTGTCTGTGTAAATCACCAGGTTAGTGTGTGTCTGTGTCTCTACATCACCAGGTCAGTTCGTGTGTAAATCACCAGGTCAGTGTGTGTGTGTGTACATCACCAGGTCAGTGTGTGTGTGTACATCACCAGGTCAGTGTGTGTGTGTGTAAATCACCAGGTTAGCGTGTGTCTCTGTCTGTACATCACCAGGTCAGTGCATGTGCAAATCAACAGGTCAGTGTGTGTGTGTATAAATCACCAGGTTAGTGTCTGTCTGTGTCTGTAAATCAACAGGTCAGTGTTTGTGTAAATCACCAGGTCAGTGTGTGTGTGTAAATCACCAGGTCAGTGTGTGTGTAAATCATCAGGTCAGTGTGTGTGTGTGTGTGTGTAATTCACCAGGTTAGTGTGTGTGTGTGTAAATGACCAGGTTAGTGTGTGTGTGTATAAATCACCAGGTCAGTGTGTGTGTCTAAATCACCAGGTCAGTGTGTGAGTCTGCGTGTGTGATTAAATCACCAGGAAAGTCTATGTGCGTGCAAATCACTAGGTCAGTGTGTGTGTGTAAATCACCAGTTCAGTGCATGTGTACATCACCAGGTCAGTGCATGTGTACATCACCAGGTCAGTGTATGTGTGCATATCACCAGATCAGTGTGTGTGTAAATCACCAGGTCAGTGTGTGTGTGTACATCACCAGGTCAGTGCGTGTGTAAATCACCAGATCAGTGTGTGTGTGTATATCACCAGGTGTGTGTGTCTGTGTAAATCACCAGGTTAGTGTGTGTCTGTGTCTATACATCACCAGGTCAGTGTGCGCATGTAAATCACCATGTCAGTGAGTGTGTAAATGACCAGGCACTGTGTGTGTGTGTAAATGACCAGACACTGTGTGTGTGTGTGTGTGTGTGTGTGTGTGTGTGTGTGTAAATCACCAGGTCAGTGTGTGAAAATCGCCAGGTCAGTGTGTGTATATGTTAATCACCAGTTCCGTGTGTGTTAATCACCAGGTCCGTGTGTGTGTGCATAAATCCCCAGGTCAGTGTGTGAGTAAATCGCCAGGTCAGTGTGTGTGTCAATCACCAGGTCAGTGTGTGTGTGTGTAAATCACCACGTCAGTGTCTGTGTAAATCACCAGGTCAGCGTGTGTGTGTAAATCACCACGCCACTGTGTGTGTGGAAATCACCAGGTCAGTGTGTGTGCGTGTGTGCAAATCACCAGGTCAGTGTGTGTGTGTGTACATCACCAGGTCAGTGTGTGTGTGTGTACATCACCAGGTCAGTGTGTGTGTGTGTACATCACCAGGTCAGTGTGTGTGTGTGTGTACATCACCAGATCAGTGTGTGTGTGTGTGTACATCACCAGATAAATGTGTGTGTGTGTACATCACCAGATCAATGTGTGTGTAAGTAAATCAGCAGGTCAGTGTGTGTGTAAATCACCAGGTCTGTGTGTGTGTGTAAATCACGATGTCAGTGTGTGTTTAAATCACCACGCCACTGTGTGTGTGTAAATTAGCAGGTCAGTGTGTGTGTTTAAATCACCAGGTCAGTGGGCGTGTGTGTGTAAATCACCAGGACTGTGTGTGTGTGTGTGTAAATCACGAGATCAATGTGTGTCTAAGTGAATCACCAGGTCAGTGTGTGTGTGTGTGTGTGTGTAAATCACCAGGTCTGTGTGTGTGTGTGTAAATCACCAGGTCAGTGTGTGTGTGCATAAATCACCAGGTCAGTGTGTATGTAAATCCCCAGGTCAGTTTGCGCGTGTGTAAATCACCAGATCAGTGTGTGTGTGTAAATCACCAGGTGAGTGTGTGTGTGTGCGATTAAATCACCAGGAAAGTCTATGTGCGTGCAAATCACTCAGTCAGTGAGTGTGTGTAAATCATCAGGTCGGTGTGTGTGTGTAAATCACCAGGTCAGTGTGTGCGTGTGTTCATCACCAGGTCCGTGTGTGTGTGCATAAATCACCAGGTCAGTGTGTGTGTATATTACCAGGTCAGTGTGTATGTAAATCACCAGGTCAGTGTGTGTGTGTGTAAATCACAAGGTCAGTGTGCGTATGTGTGTAAATCACCAGGTCAGTGTGTGTGTATATCACCAGGTGTGTGTGTCTGTGTAAATTACCAGGTTAGTGTGTGTCTGTGTCTATACATCACCAGGTCAGTTCGTGTGTACATCACCAGGTCAGTGTGTGTGTAAATCACCAGGTTAGTGTGTGTCTCTGTCTGTACATCACCATGTCAGTGCATGTGCAAATCACCTGGTCAGTGTGTGTGTGTGTGTGTGTGTGTGTGTGTGTAAATCACCAGCTCAGTGTGTGTGCAAATCCCCAGGTCAGTGTGCGTGTGTGTAAATCACCAGATCAGCGTGCGTGTAAATCAGCAGGTGAGTGTGTGTGTGTGTGTGTGCAAGTCACCAGGTCAGTGTGTGTGTGTGTAAATCACAAGGTCAGTGTGCGTATGTGTGTAAATCACCAGGTTAGTGTGTGTCTCTGTCTGTACATCACCAGGTCAGTGCATTTGCAAATCAACAGGTCAGTGTGTGTGTGTTTAAATCACCAGGTCAGTGTGTGTGTGTATAAATCACCAGGTCAGTGTGTGTGTGTAGGTCAGTGTGTGTGTGTGTAAATCACCAGGTCAGTGTTTGTGTCTGTGGAAATCACCAGGTCAGTATGTGTGTGTGTGTGTAAATCACCAGGTCTGTGTGTGCGTGCGTTCATCACCAGGTCCTTGTGTGTGTGCATAAATCACCAGGTCAGTGTGTGTGTAAATTCCCAGGTCAGTGTGTCTGTGTGTGTCTGTGTAAATCACCAGGTTAGTGTGTGTCTGTGTCTGTGTCTATACATCACCAGGTCAGTGTGTGTGTGTAAATCACCAGGTCAGTGTGTTTGTAAATCACCAGGTCAGTGTGTGTGTGTGTAAATCACCAGGTTAGTGTGTGTCTCTGTCTGCACATCACCAGGTCAGTGCATTTGCAAATCAACAGGTCAGTGTGTGTGTGTTTAAATCACCAGGTCAGTGTGTGTGCGTATAAATCACCAGGTCAGTGTGTGTGTCTAAATCACCAGGTCAGTGTGTGAGTCTGTGTGTGTGATTAAATCACCAGGAAAGTCTATGTGCGTGCAAATCACTAGGTCAGTGTGTGTGTGTAAATCACCATGTCAGTGTCTCTGTGTGTGTCTGTGTACATCACCAGGTCAGTGCATGTGTACATCACCATGTCAGTGCATGTGTACATCACCATGTCAGTGCATGTGTACATCACCAGGTCAGTGCATGTGTACATCACCAGGTCAGTGCATGTGTACATCACCAGGTCAGTGCATGTGTACATCACCAGGTCAGTGCATGTGTACATCACCAGGTCAGTGCATGTGTACATCACCAGGTCAGTGCATGTGTACATCACCAGGTCAGTGCATGTGTACATCACCAGGTCAGTGCATGTGTACATCACCAGGTCAGTGCATGTGTACATCACCAGGTCAGTGCATGTGTACATCACCAGGTCAGTGCATGTGTACATCACAGGTCAGTGCATGTGTAAATCACCAGGTCAGTGCATGTGTGCATATCACCAGATCGGTGTGTGTGTAAATCACCAGGTCAGTGTGCGTGTGTACATCACCAGATCAGTGTGTGTGTGTATATCACCAGGTGTGTGTGTCTGTGTCTATACATCACCAGGTCAGTGTGCGTGTAAATCACCAGGTCAGTGTGCGTGTAAATCACCAGGTCAGTGTGTGTGTGTAAATCACCAGGTCAGTGTGTGTGTGTGTTCATCACCAGGTCCGTGTGTGTGTGCATAAATCACCAGGTCAGTGTGTGTGTATATTACCAGGTCAGTGTGTGTGTATATTACCAGGTCAGTGTGTATGTAAATCACCAGGTCAGTGTGTGTGTGTAAATCACCAGTTTAGTGTGTGTCTCTGTCTGTACATCACCAGGTCAGTGTATGTGTGCATATCACCCGATCAGTGTGTGTGTAAATCACCAGGTCTGTGTGTGTGTGTGTGTGTGTGTGTGTGTGTAAATCACCAGGAAGTCTATGTGCGTGCAAATCACTAGGTCAGTGTGTGTGTGTAAATCACCAGGTCAGTGTGTGTGTGTGTGTGTGTGTAAATCACCATGTCAGTGTGTGTTTAAATCACCACGCCACTGTGTGTGTGTAAATCACCAGGTCTGTGTGTGTGTGTGTGTAAATCACGAGATCAATGTGTGTCTAAGTGAATCACCAGATCCGTGTGTGTGTGCATAAATCACCAGGTCAGTGTGTATGTAAATCCCCAGGTCAGTTTGCGCGTGTGTAAATCACCAGGTGAGTGTGTGCGATTAAATCACCAGGAAAGTCTATGTGCGTGCAAATCACTCGGTCAGTGAGTGAGTGTAAATCATCAGGTCAGTGTGTGTGTAAATCACCAGATCAGTGTCTGTATAAATCACCAGGTCAGTGTGTGTGTGTGTAAATCACCAGTTTAGTGTGTGTCTCTGTCTGTACATCACCAGGTCAGTGCATGTGTAAATCACCAGGTCAGTGTATGTGTGCATAAATCACCAGGTCAGTGTGTATGTAAATCACCAGGTCAGTGTGTGTGTGTGTGTGTGTGTGTGTGTGTGTGTAAATCACCAGTTTAGTGTGTGTCTCTGTCTGTACATCACCAGGTCAGTGCATGTGTAAATCACCAGGTCAGTGTATGTGTGCATATCACCAGATCAGTGTGTGTGTAAATCACCAGGTCAGTGTGTGTGTGTGTACATCACCAGCTCAGTGTGTGTGTGTACATTAACAGGTCAGTGTGTGTGTGTACATTAACAGGTCAGTGTGTGTGTGTAAATCACCAGGTCAGTGTGTGTGTGTAAATCACCAGGTCAGTGTGTGTGTATATCACCAGGTCAGTGTGTGTAAATCACCAGGTCAGTGTGTGTGTGTGTGCGTGTGTTCATCACCAGGTCCGTGTGTGTGTGCATAAATCACCAGGTCAGTGTGTGTTTAAATCACCACGCCACTGTGTGTGTGTAAATCACCAGGTCTGTGTGTGTGTGTGTAAATCACGAGATCAATGTGTGTCTAAGTGAATCACCAGGTCAGTGTGCATGTGTGTGTGTGTGTCTCGGTTAGGTTGTGTGTGGGGGGGGGTCTCGGTTAGGTTGTGTGTATGGGGGGGTCTCGGTTCGGTTGTGTGCGGGGGGGTCTCGGTTAGGTTGTGTGTGGGGGGGTCATGGATAGGTTGTTTGTGGGGCTGCTCTCAGTTAGGTTGTTTTTGGGGGGGTCTCAGTTAGGTTGTGTGTGGGGGGGGGTCACGGTTGGGTTCTTTGTGGGGGGGTCACGGTTGGTTTGTTTGTGTGGGGGTCTCGGTTACGTTTGTGTGGGGGGGTCACGGTTAGGTTGTGTGTGTGGTGGGGGTCTCGGTTAGGTTGTGTGTGTGGTGGGGGTCTCGGTTAGGTTGTGTGTGTGGGGGGTCTCAGTTAGGTTGTGTGTGGGGGGGGTCTCGGTTAGGATGTGTGTGGGGGGGTCTCGGTTAGGTTGAATGGGGGGAGATGGTCATGTTTAGTTTGTGTGTGTGGGGGTGGTGTCACGGTTAGGTTGTCTGTGTGGGGGAGGCCTCGGTTAGGTTGTGTGTGTGTGGGGGGGTCTCGGTTAGGTTGTGTATGGGGGGGAATCTCGGTTAGGTTGTATGTGTGGGGGGGGGGGTCTCGGTTAGGTTGTGTATGTGGAGCGGGCGTCACGTGTGTGGGGGGGGCTCGGTTAGGTTGTGTGTGTGGGGGGGGGGGTCTTGGTTAGGTTGTGTATGGGGGGGGTGGGTGTGTAACAGTTAGTTACAGATATAACATCAGTTCTACACTCACTGGTTCCCCTCCCCTGAAGGTGCTGATTCTGGCTGGGTTCAGTTCTACTCACTGGTTCCCCTCCCCTGAAGGTACTGACTCTGGCTCGGCTCAGTTCCAGACACCGACATCATTCACTTTATTCCTGTACGAAGATGGCCGCGGAAAATGGCGGAGCGCTGAACCTGCCTTCCTGTACCAAGATGGCCGCCGTTAGCCCGGGGCTGTGACGGGAGAAAGCCCTGAAGCTGCAACCGCCGATATTCCGGTTATTATTCCGGGCTTGCGGCGGGCACCGGTTGTTTATGAAGCCTGCCCGGCTCCCCGCTGGTACATTATTCCGCTCCGTCCCACTGAAAAGGGCACTTCTGAGGAGCCTGTCTAAAACATGTCTTCTCCGCCATTACACGCACCGCGCATGCTCCAAACACAGCCAGGGCCCGCGCCTGCGTACTGAGCTCCTGCAGTCTGGGTGCGGCACATTCTCCATCACGGGGCATGCTGGGTACAGAAGACCATGAGAAATAGGAGCAGGAGTGGGCCACTCGGACTCCTCCACCCCCTCGAGCCTGCTCCCCATTCAATAACATTTGACTGGACAGTCTAGGGGGAACTTTACTCTGTACCTGTTCTGCAGTGTTTGATGGGACAGCGTACAGGGAGATTAACTCTGTATCTAACCAATGCAGTACCTAACCTGGGAGCGTTTGGGACAGGTTGGAGAGAGATTAAATCTTTAGGTAACCCGTCCTGTATCTTCCCAGGGTTTGTTGGTAAAGTAAAGACGGAGAAATTACTCTCTATTTATACCATTCTGTTCCTGCCGTGGAGTGTTTCGGGAAGATATACACCGTGTCTATCCTGTGCTGTACTGGTCCTGGCACTGTTTGATGGGACAATGCTGAGGGGGCTTTACTCTTCATCTAACCTGTGCTGTGCATGCGCTGGGAATGTCTGGTGGGACAGTGCAGAGGGATCCTCACTGTGTATTTAACCTGTGCTGTCCTGCCCTGGGAGTGTTTAATGGGTCAGACTTCAGGGAGCTTTAAATTGTGATGAACCCTTGCTGTACCTGCCCTGGGATTCTTTAGGACAGTGCAGAAGGAGCTTTACTCTGTATATAACCCGTACTGTACCTGCCCTGGGACTGTGTAGAGAGAGATTTACTCTGTGTTTAAACTGTGCTGTACTTCACCTTAGTGTTTGATGCAGGAGAGTAGAGGGAACTTTACTTGGTAACTACCATCTTTTGTACCTGCCCTGTGAGTGTTTGATGTGTCAGTGCAGAGGGAGCTTTAGTCTGTGTCTAACATATGTTGTACTTGCGCTGGGAGTGTTTATGGGGACAGTGCAGAGGGAGCTTTATTTGGTATCTAACCCGCGCTGTACCTGCCCTGGGAGTATTTGTTGGGACTCACCAGATCAGTGTGTGTGTGTAAATCACCAGGTCAGTGTCTGCGTGTAAATCACCAAGCCAGTGTGTGTGTGTGTGTACATCACCAGATCAGTGTGTGTGTGTGTACATTACCAGATCAGTGTGTGTATAAATCACCAGGTCAGTGTGTGTGTGTTTAAATCACCAGGTCAAATGTAATTCTGTAAATCACCAGGTGAGTGTGTGTGTAAATATCCGGGTCAGTGAGTGTGTAACTCACCAGATCAGTGTGTGTAAATCACGAGGTCAGCGTGTGTATGTGTAAATCACCAGGTCGGTGTATGCGTGTAAATCACCAAGCCAGTGTGTGTGTGTACATCACCAGATCAGTGTGTGTACATCACCAGATCAGTGTGTGTACATTACCAGATCAGTGTGTATAAATCACCAGGTCAGTGTGTGTATAAATCACCAGGTCAGTGTGTGTTTGTGTAAATCACCAGGTCAGTGTGTGTTTGTGTAAATCACCAGGTCAGTGTATGTGTGTAAATCACCAGGTCAGTGTATGTGTGCAAATCACCAGGTCTGTGTGTGTGCAAATCACCAGGTCTGTGTGTGTGTAAATCACCAGCTCAGTGTGTGTGTGTAAATCACCAGCTCAGTGTGTGTGTGCATTTAAATCACCAGGTCAGTGCGTGTGTGTGTGTCTGTAAATCATCAGTTCGGTGGGTGTGTAAATCACCAGCTCAGTGTGTGTGTATGAATCACCAGGTCAGTGTGCATGTGTGAATCACCAGGTCAGTGTGTATGTGGAAATCACCAGGTCAGTGTGTTTGTGGAAATCACCAGGTCAGTGTGTGTGTAAATCACAAGTTCAGTGTGTGTATGTGTAAATCACCAGGTCAGTGTATGTGTGTAAATCACCACGCCACTGTGTGTGTGTGTAAATCATCTGGTCAGAGTGTGTGTGTGTGTAAATCACCAGGTCAGTGTGTGTGTGTGTGTAAATCACTGGGTCAGTGTGAGTGTGTGTGTGTGTAAATCACCTGGTCATTGTGTGTGTGTAAATCATCAGGTCAGTGTGTGTGTGTGTGTGCGTGTGTGTAAATCACCAGGTCATTGTGTGTGTGCAAATCACCAGCTCAGTGTGTGTGTGCATGTAAATCACCAGATCAGTGTGCGTGTGTAAATCACCATGTCAATGTGCATGTGTGTGTGTGTGTAAATCACCTGGTCAATGTGTGTGTGGAAATCACCAGGTCAGTGTGTGTGCGTGTGTGTGCAAATCACCAGGTCAGTGTGTGTGTGTGTACATCACCAGGTCAGTGTGTGTGTGTGTACATCACCAGGTCAGTGTGTGTGTGTGTGTACATCACCAGGTCAGTGTGTGTGTGTGTACATCACCAGGTCAGTGTGTGTGTGTGTACATCACCAGGTCAGTGTGTGTGTGTGTGTACATCACCAGGTCAGTGTGTGTGTGTGTGTGTACATCACCAGATCAGTGTATGTGTGCATTTAAATCACCAGGTCAGTGTGTGTGTATGAATCACCAGGTCAGTGTGCATGTGTGAATCACCAGGTCAGTGTGTATGTGGAAATCACCAGGTCAGTGTGTTTGTGGAAATCACCAGGTCAGTGTGTGGGTGTGTGTGTAAATCACGATGTCAGTGTGTTTTTGTGTGTGTAAATCACGATGTCAGTGTGTGTGTGTGTAAATCACCAGGTCAGTGTGTGTGTAAATCACAAGTTCAGTGTGTGTATGTGTAAATCACCAGGTCAGTGTATGTGTGTAAATCACCACGCCACTGTGTGTGTGTGTAAATCACCTGGTCAGAGTGTGTGTGTGTGTAAATCACCAGGTCAGTGTGTGTGTGTGTGTAAATCACCGGGTCAGTGTGAGTGTGTGTGTGTAAATCACCGGGTCAGTGTGAATGTGTGTGTGTGTAAATCACCAGGTCAGTGTGTGTGTGTGTGCATGTGTGTAAATCACCAGGTCACTGTGTGCGTGCAAATCACCAGATCAGTGTGCGTGTGTAAATCACCATGTCAATGTGCATGTGTGTGTGTGTGTGTGTATGTGTGTAAATCACCTGGTCAATGTGTGTGTGTAAATCACCAGGTCAGTGTGTGTGTGTTTAAATCACCAGGTCAGTGTGTGTGTGTGTGTGTGTGTAAATTACCAGGTCAGTGTGTGTGTGTGTAAATCACCATGTCAGTGTGTGTGCAAATCACCAGCTCAGTGTGTGTGTGTGTGTGTAAATCACCTGGTCAGTGTGTGTGTGTGTGTGTAAATCACCTGGTCATAGTGTGTATGTGTGTGTGTAAATCACCAGGCCAGTATGTGCATGTAAATCACCAGGTCAGAGATTGTGTATAAATCAACAGGTCAGTGTGTGTGTGTAAATCACCAGGTCAGTGTGTGTGTGTAAATCACCAGTCAGTGTGTGCGTTTGTAAATCACCAGGTCAGTGTGTGTGCAAATCACTAGGTCAGTGTGTGTGTGTAAATCACCAGGTCAGTGTGTGTGTGTGTGTGTAAATTACCATGTCTGTGTGTGTGTAAATCATCACTTCGGTGTGTTTGTGTAAATCACCAGGTCAGTGTGTGGGTGTAAATTACCAGATCAGTGTGTGTGTGTGTGTGTGTAAATCACCAGGTCAGTGTGTGTGTGTAAATCACCGGGCCAGTGTGTGTCTGTAAATCATCAGTTCGGTGGGTGTGTAAATCACCGTGTGTGTGTGAGAATCACCAGGTCAGTGCGTGTGTGTAAATCGCCAGGTCAGTGCGTGTGTGTAAATCACCAGGTCAGTGTGTGTGTAAATTACAAGTTCAGTGTGTGTGTGTGTAAATCACCAGGTCAGTCTATGTGTGTAAATCACCATGCCACTGTGTGTGTGTAAATCACCTGGTCAGAGTGTGTGTGTGTAAATCACCAGGTCAGTGTGTGTGTGTAAATCAGCAGGTCAGTGTGTGTGTGTGTAAATCACCAGGTCAGTGTGTGTGTGTGTAAATCACCAGTTCAATGTGTGTGTCAATCACCAGGTGACTGTGATTGTAAATCACCAGGTCAGTGTGTGTTTAAATCACCAGGTCTGTGTGTGTGTGTGTGTAAATCACCGGGTCTGTGTGTGTGTAAATCACCATGTCAGTGTGTGTTTAAATCACCAGGTCAGTGTGTGTGTGTGTGTGAGTAAATCACCAGGTCAGCGTGACACCAGGTCAGCGTGTGTGTGTAAATCACCAGGTCAATGAGTGTGTAAGTAAATCACCAGGTCAGTATGTGTGTGTGTAATCACCAGGTCAGTGTGTGTGTGCGTAAATCACCAGGTCCGTGTTTGTCTGTGTAAATCACCAGATCAGTGTGTGTGTGTGTGTGTAAATCAGTGGGTCAGTGTGTATGTAAATCTCCAGGTCAGTGTGTGCGTGTAAATGACCAGGTCAGTGTGTGTATGTATAAATCACCAGATCAGTGTGTGTGTGTGTGTACATCACCAGATCAGTGTGTGTGTGTAAATCAGTGGGTCAGTGTGTGCGTAAATCACTAGGTCAGAGTGTGTGCGTGTAAATCACCAGGTCAGTGTGTGTATGTGTAAATCACCATGTCAGTGTGTGTTTAAATCACCAGGTCAGTGTGTGTGTGTGCAATTCACCAGGTTAGTGTGTGTGCGTGTAAATGACCAGGTCAGTGTGTGTGTGTGTTAATCACGAGCTCAGTGTGTGTGTAAATCCCCAGGTCAGTGTGCGCGTGTGTAAATCACCAGATCAGTGTGTGTGTAAATCACCAGGTGAGTGTGTGTGTGTGTGATTAAATCACCAGGTCAGTGTTTGTGTGTGTGTAAATCACCAGGTCAGTGTGTGTGTGTGCAATTCACCAGGTCAGTGTGTGTGTGAATCACCAGATCAGTGTGTCTGCGTGTAAATCACCAGGTCAGTGTGTCTGTGTGTAAATCACCAGATCAGTGTGTGTGTGTGCAATTCACCAGGTTAGTGTGTGCGTGTAAATGACCAGGTCAGTGTGTGTGTGTGTCTGTAAATCACCAGGTCAGTGTATATGTGTATATTACCAGGTCAGTGTGTGTGTAAATCACCAGGTCATTGTGTGTGTGTGTAAATCACCAGGTTAGTGCGTGTCTCTGTCTGTACATCACCAGGTCAGTGCATGTGTAAATCACCAGGTCAGTGTATGTGTGCATATCACCAGGTCAGTGTGTGTGTGTAAATCACCAGGTCAGTGTGTGTGTGTGTGTAAATCACCATGTCAGTGTGTGTGTGTAAATCACCAGGTCAGTGTGTGTGAGTGTTTGTGTGTGATTGAATCACCAGGAAAGTCTATGTGCGTGCAAATCACTAGGTCAGTGTGTGTGTGTAAATCATCAGGTCAGTGTATGTAAATCACCAGGTCAGTGTGTGTATATGTTAATCACCAGGTCAGAGTGTGTGTGTTAGTGTGTGTTTGTGTGTGTGCAAATCACCAGGTCAGTGTGTGTTAATCACCAGGTCAGTGTGTGTTAATCACCAGGTCGGTGTGTGTGTGCATAAATCCCCAGGTCAGTGTGTGAGTAAATCGCCAGGTCAGTGTGTGTGTAAATCACCAGGTCAGTGTGTGTGTGTCTGTAAATCACCAGGTCAGTGTGTGTGTGTGTAAATCACCAGGTCAGTGTGTGTGTGTGTAAATCACCAGGTTAGTGTGTGTGTCTGTCTGTACATCACCAGGTCAGTGTATGTGTGCATATCACCAGATCAGTGTGTGTGTATATCACCAGGTGTGTGTGTGTGTGTGTAAATCACCAGGTCAGTGTGTGTGTGTGTCTGTATAAATTACCGGTCAGTGGTATGTGTGTGCAAATCACCACGTCAATGTTTGTGTTAATCGGCAGGTGAGTGTGCGCATGTAAATCACAATGTCAGTGTGTGTGTGGAAATGACCAGGTCAGTGTGTGTGTGTGTGTGTAAATCACCAGTTCAGTGTGTGTTTAAATGACCAGGCACTTTGTGTGTGTGTAAATCACCAGGCTGTGTGTGTGTGTGTAAATCACCAGGTCAGTGTGTGTAAATCACCAGGTCAGTGTGTGTATATGTTAATCACCAGGTCCGTGTGTGTTAATCACCAGGTCCGTGTGTGTGTGCATAAATCCCCAGGTCAGTGTGTGAGTAAATCACCAGGTCAGTGTGTGTGTAAATCACCAGGTCAGTTCGTGTGTGTACATCACCAGGTCAGTGTGTGTGTGTGTACATCACCAGGTCAGTGTGTGTGTGTGTAAATCACCAGGTTAGTGTCTGTCTCTGTCAGTACATCACCAGGTCAGTGCATGTGCAAATCAACAGGTCAGTGTGTGTGTGTATAAATCACCAGGTTAGTGTCTGTCTGTGTCTGTAAATCAACAGGTCAGTGTTTGTGTAAATCACTACATCAGTGTGTGTGTAAATCATCAGGTCAGTGTGTGTGTGTAAATAACCAGGTCAGTGTGTGTGGTGTGTGTGTGTGTAAATCACCAGGTCTGTGTGTGTGTAAATCATCAGGTCAGTGTGTGTGTGTGTGTGTGTGTGTGTAATTCACCAGGTTAGTGTGTGTGTGTGTAAATGACCAGGTCAGTGTGTGTGTGTGTAAATCACCAGCTCAGTGTGCGTGTGTGTAAATCACCAGATCAGCGTGTGTGTAAATCAGCAGGTGAGTGTGTGTGTGTGTGTGTGTGTGCAAGTCACCAGGTCAGTGTGTGTGTGTGTAAATCACAAGGTCAGTGTGCGTATGTGTGTAAATCACCAGGTCAGTGTGTGTGCATATCACCAGGTCAGTGTGTGTGTGTGTACATCACCAGGTGTGTGTGTCTGTGTAAATCACCAGGTTAGTGTGTGTCTGTGTCTATACATCACCAGGTCAGTGTGTGTGTACATCACCAGGTCAGTGTGTGTGTCAATCACCAGGTCAGTGTGTGTGTGTATAAATCACCAGGTCAGTGTGTGTGTCTAAATCACCAGGTCTGTGTGTGTGATTAAATCACCAGGAAAGTCTATGTGCGTGCAAATCACCATGTCAGTGTGTGTGTGTAAATCACCAGGTCAGTGCATGTGTACATCACCAGGTCAGTGCATGTGTACATCACCAGGTCAGTGCATGTGTAAATCACCAGGTCAGTGTATGTGTGCTTATCACCAGATAAGTGTGTGTGTAAATCACCAGGTCAGTGTGTGTGTGTACATCACCAGGTCAGTGCGTGTGTAAATCACCAGATCAGTGTGTGTGTGTATATCACCAGGTGTGTGTGTCTGTGTAAATCACCAGGTTAGTGTGTGTGTCTAAATCACCAGGTCAGTGTGTGTGTCTAAATCACCAGGTCAGTGTGTGAGTCTGTGTGTGTGATTAAATCACCAGGAAAGTCTATGTGCGTGCAAATCACTAGGTCAGTGTGTGTGTGTAAATCACCATGTCAGTGTGTCTGTGTGTGTCTGTGTACATCACCAGGTCAGTGCATGTGTACATCACCAGGTCAGTGCATGTGTACATCACCAGGTCAGTGCATGTGTAAATCACCAGGTGTGTGTCTGTGTCTATACATCACCAGGTCCGTGTGTGTGTGCATCAATCCCCAGGTCAGTGTGTGTGTCAATCACCAGGTCAGTGTGTGTGTGTGTAAATCACCACGTCAGTGTCTGTGTAAATCACCAGGTCAGCGTGTGTGTGTAAATCACCACGCCACTGTGTGTGTGTAAATCACCACGTCAGTGTCTGTGTAAATCACCAGGTCAGCGTGTGTGTGTAAATCACCACGCCACTGTGTGTGTGGAAATCACCAGGTCAGTATGTGTGTGTGTGTGTGTGTGCGTGTGTGTGTGCAAATCACCAGGTCAGTGTGTGTGTGTGTGTACATCACCAGGTCAGTGTGTGTGTGTGTGTACATCACCAGGTCAGTGTGTGTGTGTGTACATCACCAGGTCAGTGTGTGTGTGTGTGTACATCACCAGATCAATGTGTGTGTAAGTAAATCACCAGGTCAGTGTGTGTGTAAATCACCAGGTCAGTGTGTGTGTGTAAATCACCAGCTCAGTGTGTGTGTGCATTTAAATCACCAGGTCAGTGTGTGTGTGTGTGTGTCTGTAAATCATCAGTTCGGTGGGTGTGTAAATCACCAGCTCAGTGTGTGTGTATGAATCACCAGGTCAGTGTGCATGTGTGAATCACCAGGTCAGTGTGTATGTGTAAATCACCAGGTAAGTGCGTGTGTGTAAATCACCAGGTTAGTGTGTGTGTAAATCACAAGTTCAGTGTGTGTATGTGTAAATCACCAGGTCAGTGTATGTGTGTAAATCACCACGCCACTGTGTGTGTGTGTAAATCACCTGGTCAGAGTGTGTGTGTGTGTGTGTGTGTGTGTGTGTGTGTGTGTAAGTGTAAATCACCAGTTTAGTGTGTGTCTCTGTCTGTACATCACCAGGTTAGTGTGTGTGTAAATCACAAGTTCAGTGTGTGTATGTGTAAATCACCAGGTCAGTGTATGTGTGTAAATCACCACGCCACTGTGTGTGTGTGTAAATCACCTGGTCAGAGTGTGTGTGTGTGTGTGTGTAAATCACCGGGTCAGTGTGAGTGTGTGTGTGTGTAAATCACCTGGTCATTGTTTGTGTGTAAATCATCAGGTCAGTGTGTGTGTGCATGTAAATCACCAGATCAGTGTGTGTGTGTAAGTCACCTGGTCAATGTGTGTGTGTTTAAATCACCAGGTCAGTGTGTGTGTAAATCACAAGGTCAGTGTGTGTGTGTGTGTGTGTAAATTACCAGGTCAGTGTGCGTGTGTGTAAATCACCATGTCTGTGTGTGTGTATAAATCATCACTTCAGTGTGTGTGTGTAAATCACCAGGTCAGTGTGTGGGTGTAAATTACCAGATCAGTGTGTGTGTGTGTAAATCACCAGATCAGTGTGTGTGTGTGTGTAAATCACCAGATCAGTGTGTGTGTGTGTAAATCACCAGGTCAGTGTGCGTGAAAATCACCAGGTCAGTGAGTGTGTGTATAAATCACCAGGTCCTTATGTATGTGTGTGTGTGTGTGTAAATCACCAGTTCAATGTGTGTGTCAATCACCAGGTGACTGTGCTTGTAAATCACCAGGTCAGTGTTTGTGTAAATCACCAGATCAGTGTGTGTTTAAATCACCAGGTCAGTGTGTGTGTGTGTGTGTAAATCACCGGGTCTGTGTGTGTGTAAATCACCATGTCAGTGTGTGTGTAAATCACCAGGTCAGTGTGTGTGTGTGTAAATCACCAGGTCAGTATGTGTGTGTGTGTGTGTGTAAATCACCAGGTCAGTGTCTGTGTAAATCACTAGGTCAACGTGTGTGTGTAAATCACCAGGTCAGTGTGTGTGTGTAAATCACCAGGTCAGTGTGTGTGTGTAAATGACCAGATCAGTGTGTGTGTGTACATCACCAGATCAATGTGTGTGTGTGTGTACATCACCAGATCAATGTGTGTGTGCATAAATCACCAGATCAATGTGTGTGTGTAAATCACCAGATCAGTGTGTGTGTGTGTGTACATCATCTGATCAGTGCGAATGTAAATCGCCATATCAGTGTGTGTGTAAATGACCAGCTCAGTGTGTGTGTGTGTGTGTGTGTGTGCCTCTGTCTGTACATCACCATGTCAGTGCTTGTGTAAATCACCAGGTCAGTGTATGTGTGCATATCACCAGATCAGTGTGTGTGTAAATAACCAGGTCAGTGTGTGTGTATATCACCAGGTCTGTGTGTGTATAAATCACCAGGTCAGTGTGTGTGTGGAAATCACCAGGTCAGTGTGTGTGTGTGTGTGTGTGTGTAAATCACAAGCTCAGTGTGTGTGTGTGTGTAAATCACCATGTCAGTGTGTGTTTAAATCACCAGGTCAATGTGTGTGTCAGTCAATCACCAGATCAGTGTGTGTGTGCGTAAATCACCATGTCAGTGTGTATGTAAATCCCCTGGTCATTTTACGCGTGTGTAAGTCACCAGATCAGTGTGTTTATAAATCACCAGGTCAGTGTGTGTGTGTGCAAATCACCAGGTCAGTGTGTGTGTGTGTGTACATCATCTGATCAGTGCGCATGTAAATCACCATGTCAGTGTGTGTGTAAATGACCAGCTCAGTGTGTGTGTGTGTGTAAATCACCAGGTTAGTGTGTGTCTGTATCTGTACATCACCAGGTCAGTGTGCGTGTGTACATCACCAGGTCAGTGCGTGTGTAAATCACCAGATCAGTGTGTGTGTGTAAATCACCAGATCAGTGCGCATATAAATCACCAGGTCAGAGTGTGTGTGTTAGTGTATGTTTGTGTGTGTGCAAATCACCAGGTCAGTGTGTGTTAATCACCAGGTCAGTGTGCGTGTGTAAATCACCAGGTCAGTGTGTGTATAAATCACTAGGTCAGTGTGTGTGTGTGTATAAATTACCGGTCAGTGGTATGTGTGTGTAAATCACCACGTCAATGTTTGTGTTAATCGGCAGGTCAGTGTGCGCATGTAAATCACAATGTCAGTGTGTGTGTGTGTAAATCACCAGTTCAGTGTGTGTGTAAATGACCAGGCACTGTGTGTGTGTGTAAATGACCAGGCACTGTGTGTGTGTGTAAATCACCAGGTCAGTGTGTGTGTAAATCACCAGGTTAGTGTGTGTCTCTGTCTGTACATCACCAGGTCAGTGCATGTGTAAATCACCAGGTCAGTATATGTGTGTAAATCACCACGCCACTGTGTGTGTGTGTGTAAATCACCTGGTCAGAGTGTGTGTGTGTGTGTGTAAATCACCAGGTCAGTGTGTGTGTGTGTGTGTAAATCACCGGGTCAGTGTGAGTGTGTGTGTGTGTGTGTAAATCACCTGGTCACTGTGTGTGTGCAAATCACCAGCTCAGTGTGTGTGTGCATGTAAATCACCAGATCAGTGTGCGTGTGTAAATCACCATGTCAATGTGCGTGTGTGTGTGTGTGTGTGTGTGTGTGTAAATCACCTGGTCAATGTGTGTGTGTAAATCACCAGGTCAGTGTGTGTGTGTTTAAATCACCAGGTCAGTGTATGTGTAAATCACAAGGTCAGTGTGTGTGTGTGTAAATTACCAGGTCAGTGTGTGTGTGTGTAAATCACCATGTCAGTGTGTGTGCAAATCACCAGCTCAGTGTGTGTGTGCATGTAAATCACCAGGTCAGTGTGTGTGTGTGTAAATCACTAGGCCAGTGTGTGTATGTGTGTGTGTAAATTACCAGGTCAGTGTGTGTGTGTGTAAATCACCAGGTCAGTGTGTGTGTGTAAATCACCAGGTCAGTGTGTGTGTATAAATCACCATGTCAGTGTGTGTGTAAATCACCAGTCATTGTGTGCGTTTGTAAATCACCAGGTCAGTGTGTGTGTAAATCACTAGGTCAGTGTGTGTGTGTGTGTGTGTAAATTACCAGGTCAGTGTGTGTGTGTGTAAATCACCATGTCTGTGTGTGTGTAAATCATCACTTCGGTGTGTTTGTGTAAATCACCAGGTCAGTTTGTGGGTGTAAATTACCAGATCAGTGTGTGCGTGTGTAAATCACCATATCTGTGTGTGTGTGTAAATCAGCAGGTCAGTGTGTGTGTGTAAATCACCATGTCAGTGTGTGTGCGCGTGTGTGTAAATCACCAGGTCAGTGTGTGTGTGTAAATCATCAGGTCTGTGTGTGTGTGTGTGTATTTGTGTAAATCACCTGTTCATAGTGTGTGTGTGTGTGTAAATCACCAGGTCAGTGTGTGTGTGTAAATCACCGGGCCAGTGTGTGTCTGTAAATCATCAGTTCGGTGGGTGTGTAAATAACCGTGTGTGTGTGTGTGTGTGTGTGTGTGTGTGAGAAATACCAGGTCAGTGTGTGTGTGTAAATCACCAGGTCAGTGCGTGTGTGTAAATCGCCAGGTCAGTGCGTGTGTGTAAATCACCAGGTCAGTGTGTGTGTAAATCACAAGTTCAGTGCGTGTATGTGTAAATCACCAGGTCAGTGTGTGTGTGTAAATCACCGGGCCAGTGTGTGTGTGTGTGTGTGTGTAAATCACCAGTCAGTGTGCGTGTGTGTAAATCATCAGTTCGGTGGGTGTGTAAATAACCGTGTGTGTGTGTGTGTGTGTGTGAGAAATACCAGGTCAGTGTGTGTGTGTAAATCACCAGGTCAGTGTGTATGTAAATCAGCAGGTCAGTGTGTGTGTGTGTAAATCACCATGTCAGTGTGTGTGTGTGTGTGTGTGTAAATCACCAGTCAGTGTGCGTGTGTGTAAATCACCAGGTCAGTGTGTGTGTGTGTAAATCACCAGGTCAGTGTGTTTGTGTGTCTGTGTAAACCACCAGGTCAGTGTGCGTGAAAATCACCAGGTCAGTGAGTGTGTGTATAAATCACCAGGTCCTTATGTGTGTGTGTGTGTGTAAATCACCAGTTCAATGTGTGTGTCAATCACCAGGTGACTGTGATTGTAAATCACCAGGTCAGTGTTTGTGTAAATCACCAGATCAGTGTGTGTTTAAATCACCAGGTCAGTGTGTGTTTGTGTGTGTGTAAATCACCGGGTCTGTGTGTGTGTAAATCACCATGTCAGTGTGTGTTTAAATCACCAGGTCAGTGTGTGTGTGTGTGTGTGTAAATCACCAGGTCAGTGTCTGTGTAAATCACCAGGTCAGCGTGTCACCAGGTCAGCGTGTGTGTGTAAATCACCAGGTCAATAAGTGTGTAAGTAAATCACCAGATCAGTGTGTGTATGTGTAAATCACCAGATCAGTGTGTGTGTGTGTGTGTGTGTGTGTGTGTGTGTAAATCAGTGGGTCAGTGTGTATGTAAATCTCCAGGTCAGTGTGTGCGTGTAAATGACCAGGTCAGTGTGTGTATGTGTAAATCACCAGATCAGTGTGTGTGTGTAAATCAGTGGGTCAGTGTGTGCGTAAATCACCAGGTCAGAGTGTGTGCGTGTAAATCACCAGGTCAGTGTGTGTATGTGTAAATCACCATGTCAGTGTGTGTTTAAATCACCAGGTCAGTGTGTGTGTGTGCAATTCACCAGGTTAGTGTGTGTGCGTGTAAATGACCAGGTCAGTGTGTGTGTGTGTTAATCACCAGCTCAGTGTGTGTGTAAATCCCCAGGTCAGTGTGCGCGTGTGTAAATCACCAGATCAGTGTGTGTGTAAATCACCAGGTGAGTGTGTGTGTGTGATTAAATCACCAGGTCAGTGTGTGTGTGAATCACCAGATCAGTGTGTCTGCGTATAAATCACCAGGTCAGTGTGTCTGCGTGTAAATCACCAGGTCAGTGTGTCTGTGTGTAAATCACCAGATCAGTGTGTGTGTGTGCAATTCACCAGGTTAGTGTGTGCATGTAAATGACCAGGTCAGTGTGTGTGTGTGTCTGTAAATCACCAGGTCAGTGTATATGTGGATATTACCAGGTCAGTGTGTGTGTAAATCACCAGGTCATTGTGTGTGTGTGTAAATCACCAGGTTAGTGTGTGTCTCTGTCTGTACATCACCAGGTCAGTGCATGTGTAAATCACCAGGTCAGTGTATGTGTGCATATCACCAGGTCAGTGTGTGTGTGTAAATCACCAGGTCAGTGTGTGTGTGTGTAAATCACCAGGTCAGTGTGTGTGAGTGTTTGTGTGTGATTGAATCACCAGGAAAGTCTATGTGCGTGCAAATCACTAGGTCAGTGTGTGTGTGTAAATCATCAGGTCAGTGTGTGTAAATCACCAGGTCAGTGTGTGTATATGTTAATCACCAGGTCAGAGTGTGTGTGTTAGTGTGTGTTTGTGTGTGTGCAAATCACCAGGTCAGTGTGTGTTAATCACCAGGTCCGTGTGTGTGTGCATAAATCCCCAGGTCAGTGTGTGTGTGGAAATGACCAGGTCAGTGTGTGTGTGTGTGTGTAAATCACCAGTTCATTGTGTGTTTAAATGACCAGGCACTTTGTGTGTGTGTAAATCACCAGGCTGTGTGTCTGTGTGTAAATCACCAGGTCAGTGTGTGTAAATCACCAGGTCAGTGTGTGTATATGTTAATCACCAGGTCCGTGTGTGTTAATCACCAGGTCCGTGTGTGTGTGCATAAATCCCCAGGTCAGTGTGTGAGTAAATCGCCAGGTCAGTGTGTGTGTAAATCACCAGGTCAGTGTGTGTGTGTGTGTGTCTGTAAATCACCAGGTCAGTGTGTGTGTAAATCACCAGGTTAGTGTGTGTGTAAATCACCAGGTCTGTGTGTGTGTAAATCATCAGGTCAGTGTGTGTGTGTGTGTGTGTGTGTGTGTGTGTGTGTAATTCACCAGGTTAGTGTGTGTGTGTGTAAATGACCAGGTCAGTGTCTGTGTGTAAATCACCAGCTCAGTGTGCGTGTGTGTAAATCACCAGATCAGCGTGTGTGTAAATCAGCAGGTGAGTGTGTGTGTGTGTGCAAGTCACCAGGTCAGTGTGTGTGTGTGTAAATCACCAGGTCAGTGTGTGTGTGTGTGTGTCTGTAAATCACCAGGTCAGTGTGTGTGTGTGTGTGTCTGTAAATCACCAGGTCAGTGTGTGTGTAAATCACCAGGTTAGTGTATGTCTCTGTCTGTACATCACCAGGTCAGTGTGTGTGTAAATCATCAGGTCAGTGTGTGTGTGTGTGTGTAATTCACCAGGTTAGTGTGTGTGTGTGTAAATGACCAGGTCAGTGTCTGTGTGTAAATCACCAGGTCAGTGTGCATGTGTGTAAATCACCAGATCAGTGTGTGTGTGTGTACATCACCAGGTGTGTGTGTCTGTGTAAATCACCAGGTTAGTGTGTGTCTGTGTCTATACATCACCAGGTCAGTGTGTGTGTAAATCACCAGGTCAGTGTGTGTGTGTACATCACCAGGTCAGTGTGTGTGTGTGTACATCACCAGGTCAGTGTGTGTGTGTATAAATCACCAGGTCAGTGTGTGTGTCTAAATCACCAGGTCTGTGTGTGTGATTAAATCACCAGGAAAGTCTATGTGCGTGCAAATCACCATGTCAGTGTGTGTGTGTAAATCACCAGATCAGTGCATGTGTACATCACCAGGTCAGTGCATGTGTACATCACCAGGTCAGTGCATGTGTAAATCACCAGGTCAGTGTATGTGTGTACATCACCAGGTCAGTGCGTGTGTAAATCACCAGATCAGTGTGTGTGTGTATATCACCAGGTGTGTGTGTCTGTGTAAATCACCAGGTTAGTGTGTGTGTCTAAATCACCAGGTCAGTGTGTGAGTCTGTGTGTGTGATTAAATCACCAGGAAAGTCTATGTGCGTGCAAATCACTAGGTCAGTGTGTGTGTGTAAATCACCATGTCAGTGTGTCTGTGTGTGTCTGTGTACATCACCAGGTCAGTGCATGTGTACATCACCAGGTCAGTGCATGTGTACATCACCAGGTCAGTGCATGTGTAAATCACCAGGTGTGTGTGTCTGTGTCTATACATCACCAGGTCCGTGTGTGTGTGCGCATCAATCCCCAGGTCAGTGTGTGTGTCAATCACCAGGTCAGTGTGTGTGTGTGTAAATCACCACGTCAGTGTCTGTGTAAATCACCAGGTCAGCGTGTGTGTGTAAATCACCACGCCACTGTGTGTGTGGAAATCACCACGTCAGTGTCTGTGTAAATCACCAGGTCAGCGTGTGTGTGTAAATCACCACGCCACTGTGTGTGGAAATCACCAGGTCAGTATGTGTGTGTGTGTGTGTGCAAATCACCAGGTCAGTGTGTGTGTGTGTGTACATCACCAGGTCAGTGTGTGTGTGTGTACATCACCAGATCAGTGTGTGTGTGTGTGTGTGTGTGTACATCACCAGATCAATGTGTGTGTAAGTAAATCACCAGGTCAGTGTGTGTGTAAATCACCAGGTCTGTGTGTGTGTGTGTGTGTGTAAATCACCATGTCAGTGTGTGTTTAAATCACCACGCCACTGTGTGTGTGTAAATTAGCAGGTCAGTGTGTGTGTTTAAATCACCAGGTCAGTGGGCGTGTGTGTGTAAATCACCAGGTCTGTGTGTGTGTGTGTGTGTAAATCACGAGATCAATGTGTGTCTAAGTGAATCACCAGGTCAGTGTGTGTGTGCGTGTGTAAATCACCAGGTCTGTGTGTGTGCATAAATCACCAGGTCAGTGTGTATGTAAATCCCCAGGTCAGTTTGCGCGTGTGTAAATCACCAGATCAGTGTGTGTGTGTGCGATTAAATCACCAGGAAAGTCTATGTGCGTGCAAATCACTCGGTCAGTGAGTGTGTGTAAATCATCAGGTCAGTGTGTGTGTGTAAATCACCAGATCAGTGTCTGTATAAATCATCAGGTTAATGTGTGTGTGTAAATCACCAGGTCAGTGTGTGTAAATCACCAGGTCAGTGTGTGCGTGTGTTCATCACCAGGTCCGTGTGTGTGTGCATAAATCACCAGGTCAGTGTGTGTGTATATTACCAGGTCAGTGTGTATGTAAATCACCAGGTCAGTGTGCGTATGTGTGTAAATCACCAGGTCAGTGTGTGTGTATATCACCAGGTGTGTGTGTCTGTGTAAATCACCAGGTTAGTGTGTGTCTGTGTCTATACATCACCAGGTCAGTTTGTGTGTAAATCACCAGGTCAGTGTGTGTGTGTACATCACCAGGTTAGTGTCTGTCTGTGTCTGTAAATCACCAGGTCAGTGTTTGTGTAAATCACCAGGTCAGTGTGTATGTGTAAATCACCAGGTCAGTGTGTGTGTGTAAATCACCAGGTCAGTGTGTGTGTAAATCACCAGGGCAGTGTGTGTTTGTAAATCACCAGGTCAGTGTGTGTGTGTGTAAATCACCAGGTTAGTGTGTGTCTCTGTCTGTACATCACCAGGTTAGTGCATGTGCAAATCAACAGGTCAGTGTGTGTGTGTTTAAATCACCAGGTCAGTGTGTGTGTGTATAAATCACCAGGTCAGTGTGTGAGTCTGTGTGTGTGATTAAATCACCAGGAAAGTCTATGTGCGTGCAAATCACTAGGTCTGTGTGTGTGTGTAAATCACCATGTCAGTGTGTCTGTGTGTGTCTATGTACATCACCAGGTCAGTGCATGTGTACATCACCAGGTCAGTGCATGTGTACATCACCAGGTCAGTGCATGTGTACATCACCAGGTCAGTGCATGTGTAAATCACCAGGTCAGTGTATGTGTGCATATCACCAGATCAGTGTGTGTGTAAATCACCAGGTCAGTGTGTGTGTGTACATTACCAGGTCAGTGCGTGTGTGAATCACCAGATCAGTGTGTGTGTGTATATCACAGGTGTGTGTGTCTGTGTAAATCACCAGGTTAGTGTGTGTCTGTGTCTATACATCACCAGGTCAGTGTGTGTGTGTAAATCACCAGGTCAGTGTGTGTGTGTGTGTACATCACCAGGTCAGTGTGTGTGTAAATCACCAGGTCAGTGTGTGTGTGTGTAAATCAACAGGTCAGTGTGTGTGTGTGTACATCACCAGGTCAGTGTGTGTGTGTAAATCACCAGGTCAGTGTGTGTGTGTAAATCACCAGGTCAGTGTGTGTGTGTGTGCGTGTGTTCATCACCAGGTCCGTGTGTGTGTGCATAAATCACCAGGTCAGTGTGTGTGTATATTACCAGGTCAGTGTGTATGTAAATCACCAGGTCAGTGTGTGTGTGTGTAAATCACCAGTTTAGTGTGTGTCTCTGTCTGTACATCACCAGGTCAGTGCATGTGTAAATCACCAAGTCAGTGTATGTGTGCATATCACCAGGTCAGTGTGTGTGTAAATCACCAGGTCTCTGTGTGTGTGTGTGTGTGTAAATCACCATGTCAGTGTGTGTTTAAATCACCACGCCACTGTGCGTGTGTAAATCACCAGGTCTGTGTGTGTGTGTAAATCACCAGGTCAGTGTGTGTGTGCATAAATCACCAGGTCAGTGTGTATGTAAATCCCCAGGTCAGTTTGCGCATGTGTAAATCACCAGATCAGTGTGTGTGTGTAAATCACCAGGTGAGTGTGTGTGTGCGATTAAATCACCAGGAAAGTCTATGTGCGTGCAAATCACTCGGTCAGTGAGTATGTGTAAATCACCAGATCAGTGTCTGTATAAATCACCAGGTTCATGTGTGTGTGTAAATCACCAGGTCAGTGTGTGCGTGTGTTCATCACCAGGTCCGTGTGTGTGTGCATAAATCATCAGGTCAGTGTGTGTGTATATTACCAGGTCAGTGTGTATGTAAATCACCAGGTCAGTGTGTGTGTGTGTAAATCACCAGTTTAGTGTGTGTCTCTGTCTGTACATCACCAGGTCAGTGCATGTGTAAATCACCAGGTCAGTGTATGTGTGCATATCACCAGATCAGTGTGTGTGTAAATCACCAGGTCAGTGTGTGTGTGTGTACATCACCAGCTCAGTGTGTGTGTGTAAATCACCAGGTCAGTGTGTGTAAATCACCAGGTCAGTGTGTGTATATGTTAATCACCAGGTCAGAGTGTGTGTGTTAGTGTGTGTTTGTGTGTGTGCAAATCACCAGGTCAGTGTGTGTTAATCACCAGGTCCATGTGTGTGTGCATAAATCCCCAGGTCAGTGTGTGAGTAAATCGCCAGGTCAGTGTGTGTGTAAATCACCAGGTCAGTGTGTGTGTGTGTAAATCACCAGGTTAGTGTGTGTCTCTGTCTGTACATCACCAGGTCAGTTCATGTGTAAATCACCAGGTCAGTATATGTGTGCATATCACCAGATCAGTGTGTGTGTAAATCACCAGGTCAGTGTGCGTGTGTACATCACCAGGTCAGTGCGTGTGTAAATCACCAGGTCAGTGTGTGTGTGTAAATCACCAGGCCAGTGTGTCTGTGTGTGTCTGTGCAAATCACCAGGTTAGTGTGTGTCTGTGTCTATACATCACCAGGTCAGTTCGTGTGTAAATCACCAGGTCAGTGTATGTGTGTACATCACCAGGTCAGTGTGTGTGTATATCACCAGGTCTGTGTGTGTGTGTGTGTGTCTGTAAATCACCAGGTCAGTGTGTGTTTAAATCACCAGGTCAATGTGTGTGTAAGTAAATCACCAGATCCGTGTGTGTGTGCGTAAATCACCATGTCAGTGTGTATGTAAATCCCCTGGTCATTTTGCGCGTGTGTAAATCACCAGATCAGTGTGTTTATAAATCACCAGGTCAGTGTATGTGTGTACATCACCAGGTCAGTGTGTGTGTATATCACCAGGTCTGTGTGTGTGTGTGTCTGTAAATCACCAGGTCAGTGCATGTGTAAATCACCAGGTCAGTGTGTTTGTGTATATCACCAGGTGTGTGTGTGTGTGTGTGTGTGTCTGTAAATCACCATGTCAGTGTGTGTTTAAATCACCAGGTCAATGTGTGTGTCAGTCAATCACCAGATCCGTGTGTGTGTGCGTAAATCACCATGTCAGTGTGTATGTAAATCCCCTGGTCATTTTGCGCGTGTGTAAATCACAAGATCAGTGTGTTTATAAATCACCAGGTCAGTGTGTGTGTGCAAATCACCAGGTCAGTGTGTGTGTGTGTGTACATCATCTGATCAGTGCGCATGTCAATCACCATGTCAGTGTGTGTGTAAATGACCAGCTCAGTGTCTGTGTGTGTAAATCACCAGGTTAGTGTGTGTCTGTATCTGTACATCACCAGGTCAGTGTGCGTGTGTACATCACCAGGTCAGTGCGTGTGTAAATCACCAGATCAGTGTGTGTGTGTAAATCACCAGATCAGTGCGCATATAAATCACCAGGTCAGAGTGTGTGTGTTTGTGTGTGTGCAAATCACCAGGTCAGTATGTGTTAATCACCAGGTCAGTGTGCGTGTGTAAATCACCAGATCAGTGTGTGTATAAATCACTAGGTCAGTGTGTGTGTGTAAATCACCAGGTCAGTGTGTGTGTGTGTATAAATTACCGGTCAGTGGTATATGTGTGTAAATCACCACGTCAATGTTTGTGTTAATCGGCAGGTCAGTGTGCGCATGTAAATCACCATGTCAGTGTGTGTGTGCAAATCACCAGTTCAGTGTGTGTGTAAATGACCAGGCACTTTGTGTGTGTGTAAATCACCATGTCAGTGTGTGTAAATCACCAGGTCAGTGTGTGTATATGTTAATCACCAGGTCCGTGTGTGTTAATCACCAGGTTAGTGTATGTCTCTGTCTGTACATCACCAGGTCAGTGTGTGTGTAAATCACCAGGTCAGTTCGTGTGTGCACATCACCAGGTCAGTGTGTGTGTGTAAATCACCAGGTCAGTGTGTGTGTGTAAATCACCAGGCCAGTGTGTCTGTGTGTGTCTGTGTAAATCACCAGGTTAGTGTGTGTCTGTGTCTCTACATCACCAGGTCAGTTCGTGTGTACATCACCAGGTCAGTGTGTGTGTGTACATCACCAGGTCAGTGTGTGTGTGTACATCACCAGGTCAGTGTGTGTGTGTGTAAATCACCAGGTTAGTGTGTGTCTCTGTCTGTACATCACCAGGTCAGTGCATGTGCAAATCAACAGGTCAGTGTGTGTGTGTATAAATCACCAGGTTAGTGTCTGTCTGTGTCTGTAAATCAACAGGTCAGTGTTTGTTTAAATCACCAGGTCAGTGTGTGTGTGTAAATCACCAGGTCAGTGTGTGTGTGTAAATAACCAGGTCTGTGTGTGTGTGTGTAAATCACCAGGTCAGTGTGTGTGTAAATCATCAGGTCAGTGTGTGTGTGTGTGTGTAATTCACCAGGTTAGTGTGTGTGTGTGTAAATGACCAGGTTAGTGTGTGTGTGTATAAATCACCAGGTCAGTGTGTGTGTCTAAATCACCAGGTCAGTGTGTGAGTCTGTGTGTGTGATTAAATCACCAGGAAAGTCTATGTGCGTGCAAATCACTAGGTCAGTGTGTGTGTGTAAATCACCATGTCAGTGTGTCTGTGTGTGTGTGTGTAAATCACCAGGTCAGTGCATGTGTACATCACCAGGTCAGTGCATGTGTACATCACCAGGTCAGTGTATGTGTGCATATCACCAGATCAGTGTGTGTGTAAATCACCAGGTCAGTGTGTGTGTGTACATCACCAGGTCAGTGCGTGTGTAAATCACCAGATCAGTGTGTGTGTGTATATCACCAGGTGTGTGTGTCTGTGTAAATCACCAGGTTAGTGTGTGTCTGTGTCTATACATCACCAGGTCAGTGTGTGTGTAAATCACCAGGTCAGTGTGTGTGTGTGTGTGTGTACATCACCAGGTCAGTGTGTGTGTAAATCACCAGGTCAGTGTGTGTGTGTGTAAATCACCAGGTCAGTATGTGTGTGTGTGTGTACATCACCAGATCAATGTGTGTGTAATTAAATCACTAGGTCAGTGTGTGTGTGTGTGTATAAATTACCGGTCAGTGGTATGTGTGTGTAAATCACCACGTCAATGTTTGTGTTAATCGACAGGTCAGTGTGCGCATGTAAATCACCATGTCAGTGAGTGTGTAAATGACCAGGCACTGTGTGTGTGTGTGTGTGTGTGTGTGTGTGTAAATCACCAGGTCAGTGTGTGTATATGTTAATCACCAGTTCCGTGTGTGTTAATCACCAGGTCCGTGTGTGTGTGCATAAATCCCCAGGTCAGTGTGTGAGTAAATCGCCAGGTCAGTGTGTGTGTCAATCACCAGGTCAGTGTGTGTGTGTGTAAATCACAAGGTCAGTGTGCGTATGTGTGTAAATCACCAGGTCAGTGTGTGTGTATATCACCAGGTGTGTGTGTCTGTGTAAATTACCAGGTTAGTGTGTGTCTGTGTCTATACATTCCCAGGTCAGTTCGTGTGTACATCACCAGGTCAGTGTGTGTGTAAATCACCAGGTTAGTGTGTGTCTCTGTCTGTACATCACCATGTCAGTGCATGTGCAAATCAACAGGTCAGTGTGTGTGTGTATAAATCACCAGGTTAGTGTCTGTCTGTGTCTGTAAATCACCAGGTCAGTGTTTGTGTAAATCACCAGGTCAGTGTGTGTGTGTAAATCACCAGGTCAGTGTGTGTGTAAATCACCAGGTCAGTGTGTGTGTGTGTAAATCACCAGTTTAGTGTGTGTCTCTGTCTGTACATCACCAGGTCAGTGCATGTGTAAATCACCAAGTCAGTGTATGTGTGCATATCACCAGATCAGTGTCTGTATAAATCACCAGGTTCATGTGTGTGTGTAAATCACCAGGTCAGTGTGTGCGTGTGTTCATCACCAGGTCCGTGTGTGTGTGCATAAATCATCAGGTCAGTGTGTGTGTATATTACCAGGTCAGTGTGTATGTAAATCACCAGGTCAGTGTGTGTGTGTGTAAATCACCAGTTTAGTGTGTGTCTCTGTCTGTACATCACCAGGTCAGTGCATGTGTAAATCACCAGGTCAGTGTATGTGTGCATATCACCAGATCAGTGTGTGTGTAAATCACCAGGTCAGTGTGTGTGTGTGTACATCACCAGCTCAGTGTGTGTGTGTAAATCACAAGGTCAGTGTGTGTAAATCACCAGGTCAGTGTGTGTAAATCACCAGGTCAGTGTGTGTATATGTTAATCACCAGGTCAGAGTGTGTGTGTTAGTGTGTGTTTGTGTGTGTGCAAATCACCAGGTCAGTGTGTGTTAATCACCAGGTCCATGTGTGTGTGCATAAATCCCCAGGTCAGTGTGTGAGTAAATCGCCAGGTCAGTGTGTGTGTAAATCACCAGGTCAGTGTGTGTGTGTGTAAATCACCAGGTTAGTGTGTGTCTCTGTCTGTACATCACCAGGTCAGTGCATGTGTAAATCACCAGGTCAGTATATGTGTGCATATCACCAGATCAGTGTGTGTGTGTAAATCACCAGGCCAGTGTGTCTGTGTGTGTCTGTGTAAATCACCAGGTTAGTGTGTGTCTGTGTCTATACATCACCAGGTCAGTTCGTGTGTAAATCACCAGGTCAGTGTATGTGTGTACATCACCAGGTCAGTGTGTGTGTATATCACCAGGTCTGTGTGTGTGTGTGTCTGTAAATCACCAGGTCAGTGCATGTGTAAATCACCAGGTCAGTGTGTTTGTGTATATCACCAGGTGTGTGTGTGTGTGTGTGTGTGTGTGTAAATCACCATGTCAGTGTGTGTTTAAATCACCAGGTCAATGTGTGTGTCAGTCAATCACCAGATCCGTGTGTGTGTGCGTAAATCACCATGTCAGTGTGTATGTAAATCCCCTGGTCATTTTGCGCGTGTGTAAATCACAAGATCAGTGTGTTTATAAATCACCAGGTCAGTGTGTGTGTGCAAATCACCAGGTCAGTGTGTGTGTGTGTGTACATCATCTGATCAGTGCGCATGTCAATCACCATGTCAGTGTGTGTGTAAATGACCAGCTCAGTGTGTGTGTGTGTAAATCACCAGGTTAGTGTGTGTCTGTATCTGTACATCACCAGGTCAGTGTGCGTGTGTACATCACCAGGTCAGTGCGTGTGTAAATCACCAGATCAGTGTGTGTGTGTAAATCAACAGATCAGTGCTCATATAAATCACCAGGTCAGAGTGTGTGTGTTTGTGTGTCTGCAAATCACCAGGTCAGTGTGTGTTAATCACCAGGTCAGTGTGCGTGTGTAAATCACCAGATCAGTGTGTGTATAAATCACTAGGTCAGTGTGTGTGTGTAAATCACCAGGTCAGTGTGTGTGTGTGTATAAATTACCGGTCAGTGGTATGTGTGTGTAAATCACCACGTCAATGTTTGTGTTAATCGGCAGGTCAGTGTGCGCATGTAAATCACCATGTCAGTGTGTGTGTGCAAATCACCAGTTCAGTGTGTGTGTAAATGACCAGGCACTTTGTGTGTGTGTAAATCACCATGTCAGTGTGTGTAAATCACCAGGTCAGTGTGTGTATATGTTAATCACCAGGTCCGTGTGTGTTAATCACCAGGTCCGTGTGTGTGTGCATAAATCCCCAGGTCAGTGTGTGAGTAAATCACCAGGTCAGTGTGTGTGTAAATCACCAGGTTAGTGTATGTCTCTGTCTGTACATCACCAGGTCAGTGTGTGTGTAAATCACCAGGTCAGTTCGTGTGTGCACATCACCAGGTCAGTGTGTGTGTGTACATCACCAGGTCAGTGTGTGTGTGTGTACATTAACAGGTCAGTGTGTGTGTGTACATTAACAGGTCAGTGTGTGTGTACATCACCAGGTCAGTGTGTGTGTGTACATCACCAGGTCAGTGTGTGTGTGTAAATCACCAGGTCAGTGTGTGTGTGTAAATCACCAGGTCAGTGTGTGTGTGTAAATCACCAGGTCAGTGTGTGTAAATCACCAGGTCAGTGTGTGTGTGCATAAATCACCAGGTCAGTGTGTGTGTGTGTGCGTGTGTTCATCACCAGGTCCGTGTGTGTGTGCATAAATCACCAGGTCAGTGTGTGTTTAAATCACCACGCCACTGTGTGTGTGTAAATCACCAGGTCTGTGTGTGTGTGTGTAAATCACGAGATCAATGTGTGTGTGTGTAAATCACGAGATCAATGTGTGTCTAAGTGAATCACCAGGTCAGTGTGCGTGTGTGTGTGTGTGTCTCGGTTAGGTTGTGTGTGGGGGGGGGTCTCGGTTAGGTTGTGTGTATGGGGGGGTCTCGGTTCGGTTGTGTGTGGGGGTTCTCGGTTAGGTTGTGTGTGTGGGGTAATCGTGGTTAGGTTGTGTGCGTGGGGGTTTCCCGGTTAGGTTGTGTGCGGGGGGGTCTCGGTTAGGTTGTGTGTGGGGTGGTCATGGATAGGTTGTTTGTGGGGCTGCTCTCAGTTAGGTTGTTTTTGGGGGGGTCTCAGTTAGGTTGTGTGTGGGGGGGAGTCACGGTTGGGTTCTTTGTGGGGGGGGTCACGGTTGGTTTGTTTGTGTGGGGGGGTCACGGTTTGGTTGTTTGTGGGGAGGTCTCGATCAGGTTGTATGGGGAAGGGTCACGGTTAGGTTGTGTGTGTGGTGGGGGTCTCGGTTAGGTTGTGTGTGTGGGGGTTCTCAGTTAGGTTGTGTGTGTGGGGGGTCTCAGTTAGGTTGTGTGTGGGGGGGTCATGGATAGGTTGTTTGTGGGGCTGCTCTCAGGTTGTTTTTGGGGGGTCTCAGTTAGGTTGTGTGTGGGGGGGGGTCACGGTTGGGTTCTTTGTGGGGGGGTCACGGTTGGTTTGTTTGTGTGGGGGTCTCGGTTAGGTTGTGTGTGTGTGGGGGGGTCTCGGTTAGGTTGTGTGTGTGGGGTGTCTCGGTTAGGTTGTGTGTGGGGGGGTCTCGGTTAGGTTGTGTGTGGGGGGGTCTCGGTTAGGTTGAATGGGGGGAGATGGTCATGATTAGTTTGTGTGTGTGGGGGTGGTGTCACGGTTCGGTTGTCTGTGTGGGGGAGCACTCGGTTAGGTTGAATGGGGGGAGATGGTCATGTTTAGTTTGTGTGTGTGGGGGTGGTGTCACGGTTAGGTTGTCTGTGTGGGGGAGGCCTCGGTTAGGTTGTGTGTATGGGGAGGCCTCGGTTAGGTTGTGTGTGTGGGGGGGTCTCGGTTAGGTTGTGTGTGTGGGGGGGGTCTCGGTTAGGTTGTGTATGGGGGGGAATCTCGGTTAGGTTGTGTGTGTGGGGGGGGGGTCTCGGTTAGGTTGTGTGTGTGGAGCGGGGGTCACGTGTGTGGGGGGGGCTCGGTTAGGTTGTGTGTGTGGAGCGGGGGTCACGTGTGTGGGGGGGGCTCGGTTAGGTTGTGTATGGGGGGGGGGATCTCGGTTAGGTTGTGTGTGTGGGGGGTGGGTGTGTAACAGTTAGTTACAGATATAACATCAGTTCTGCACTCACTGGTTCCCCTCCCCTGAAGGTGCTGACTCTGGCTGGGTTCAGTTCTACTCACTGGTTCCCCTCCCCTGAAGGTGCTGACTCTGGCTGGGTTCAGTTCTACTCACTGGTTCCCCTCCCCTGAAGGTACTGACTCTGGCTCGGCTCAGTTCCAGACACCGACATCATTCACTTTATTCCTGTCCGAAGATGGCCGCGGAAAATGGCGGAGCGCTGAACCTGCCTTCCTGTACCAAGATGGCCGCCATTAGCCCGGGGCTGTGACGGGAGAAAGCCCTGAAGCTGCAACCGCCGATATTCCGGTTATTATTCCGGGCTTGCGGCGGGCACCGGTTGTTTATGAAGCCTGCCCGGCTCCCCGCTGGTACATTATTCCGCTCCGTCCCACTGAAAAGGGCACTTCTGACGAGCCTGTCTAAAACATGTCTTCTCCGCCATTACACGCACCGCGCATGCTCCAAACACAGCCAGGGCCCGCGCCTGCGTACTGAGCTCCTGCAGTCTGGGTGCGGCACATTCTCCATCACGGGGCATGCTGGGTACAGAAGACCATGAGAAATAGGAGCAGGAGTGGGCCACTCGGACTCCTCCACCCCCTCGAGCCTGCTCCCCATTCAATAACATTTGACTGGACAGTCTAGGGGGAACTTTACTCTGTACCTGTTCTGCAGTGTTTGATGGGACAGCGTACAGGGAGATTAACTCTGTATCTAACCAATGCAGTACCTAACCTGGGAGCGTTTGGGACAGGTTGGAGAGAGATTAAATCTTTAGGTAACCCGTCCTGTATCTTCCCAGGGTTTGTTGGTAAAGTAAAGACGGAGAAATTACTCTCTATTTATACCATTCTGTTCCTGCCGTGGAGTGTTTCGGGAAGATATACACCGTGTCTATCCTGTGCTGTACTGGTCCTGGCACTGTTTGATGGGACAATGCTGAGGGGGCTTTACTCTTCATCTAACCTGTGCTGTGCATGCGCTGGGAATGTCTGGTGGGACAGTGCAGAGGGATCCTCACTGTGTATTTAACCTGTGCTGTCCTGCCCTGGGAGTGTTTAATGGGTCAGACTTCAGGGAGCTTTAAATTGTGATGAACCCTTGCTGTACCTGCCCTGGGATTCTTTAGGACAGTGCAGAAGGAGCTTTACTCTGTATATAACCCGTACTGTACCTGCCCTGGGACTGTGTAGAGAGAGATTTACTCTGTGTTTAAACTGTGCTGTACTTCACCTTAGTGTTTGATGCAGGAGAGTAGAGGGAACTTTACTTGGTAACTACCATCTTTTGTACCTGCCCTGTGAGTGTTTGATGTGTCAGTGCAGAGGGAGCTTTAGTCTGTGTCTAACATATGTTGTACTTGCGCTGGGAGTGTTTATGGGGACAGTGCAGAGGGAGCTTTATTTGGTATCTAACCCGCGCTGTACCTGCCCTGGGAGTATTTGTTGGGACTCTCCAGATCAGTGTGTGTGTGTAATTCACTGGGTCAGTGTATGTGTAAATCGGCAAATCAGTGTGTGTGTAAATCACGAGGTCAGCGTGTGTGTGTGTAAATCACCAGGTCAGTGTCTGCGTGTAAATCACCAAGCCAGTGTGTGTGTGTGTACATCACCAGATCAGTGTGTGTGTGTGTGTACATTACCAGATCAGTGTGTGTATAAATCACCAGGTCAGTGTGTGTGTGTGTGTAAATCAGCAGGTCAGTGTGTGTGTGTGTAAATCACCAGGTCAGTGTATGTGTGTAAATCACCAGGTCTGTGTGTGTGGAAATCACCAGGTCTGTGTGTGTGTAAATCACCAGGTCAGTGTGTGTGTGTAAATCACCAGCTCAGTGTGTGTGTGCATTTAAATAACCAGGTCAGTGTGTGTGTGCAAATCACCAGGTCAGAGTGTGTGTAAATCACCATGTCAGCGTGTGTGTGTAGATCACCATGTCAGCGTGTGTGTGTAGATCAGCAGTCAGTGTATGTGTGCAAATCACCAGCTCAGTGTGTGTGTGCATGTAAATCACCAGGTCAGTGTGCGTGTGTAAATCACCAGGTCAGTGTGTGTGTGTCTGTAAATCATCAGTTCGGTGGGTGTGTAAATCACCAGCTCAGTGTGTGTATGAATCACCAGGTCAGTGTGCATGTGTGAATCACCAGGTCAGTGTGTATGTGGAAATCACCAGGTCAGTGTGTGTGTAAGTCACCAGGTCAGTGTGTTTTTGTGTGTGTAAATCACGATGTCAGTGTGTTTGTGTGTAAATCACCAGGTCAGTGTGTGTGTGTAAATCACCAGATCAGTGTGTATGTGTAAATCACCAGGTAAGTGCGTGTGTGTAAATCACCAGGTTAGTGTGTGTGTAAATCACAAGTTCAGTGTGTGTATGTGTAAATCACCAGGTCAGTGTATGCGTGTAAATCACCAAGCCAGTGTGTGTGTGTACATCACCAGATCAGTGTGTGTACATTACCAGATCAGTGTGTGTACATTACCAGATCAGTGTGTGTACATTACCAGATCAGTGTGTGTACATTACCAGATCAGTGTGTGTATAAATCACCAGGTCAGTGTGTGTGTGTGTAAATCACCAGGTCTGTGTGTGTGCAAATCACCAGGTCTGTGTGTGTGTAAATCACCAGGTCAGTGTGTGTGTGTAAATCACCAGCTCAGTGTGTGTGTGCATTTAAATCACCAGGTCAGTGTGTGTGTGCAAATCACCAGGTCAGAGAGTGTGTGCAAATCACCATGTCAGCGTGTGTGTGTAGATAACCATGTCAGCGTGTGTGCGTAAATCACCAGGTCAGTGTTTGTGTAAATCACCAGATCAGTGTGTGTTTAAATCACCAGGTCAGTGTGTGTGTGTGTAAATCACCAGGTCAGTGTCTGTGTAAATCACCAGGTCAGCGTGTCACCAGGTCAGCGTGTGTGTGTAAATCACCAGGTCAATGAGTGTGTAAGTAAATCACCAGGTCAGTATGTGTGTGTGGAATCACCAGGTTAGTGTGTGTGAGTGTTTGTGTGTGATTGAATCACCAGGAAAGTCTATGTGCGTGCAAATCACTAGGTCAGTGTGTGTGTGTAAATCCTCAGGTCAGTGTGTGTGTGTAAATCACCAGGTTAATGTGTGTGTGTAAATCACCAGGTTAATGTGTGTGTGTAAATCACCAGGTCAATGTGTGTAAATCACCAGGTCAGTGTGTGTGTTTGTGTGCGTGTGTTCATCACCAGGAAAGTCTATGTGCGTGCAAATCACTAGGTCAGTGTGTGTGTGTAAATCCTCAGGTCAGTGTGTGTGTGTAAATCACCAGGTTAATGTGTGTGTGCATAAATCACCAGGTCAGTGTGTGTGTAAATTCCCAGGTCAGTGTGTGTGTGTGTGTTTGAAAAATCACCAGGTCAGTGTGTGTGTGTGTGTGTAAATCACCAGATCAGTGTGTGTGTACATCACCAGGTCAGTGTATGTGTGTGTAAATCACCAGGTCAGTGCGTGTGTTAATCACCAGGTCAGTGTGTGTGTGTAAATCACCATGTCAGTGTGTGTGAATGTTTGTGTGTGATTGAATCACCAGGAAAGTCTATGTGCGTGCAAATCACTAGGTCAGTGTGTGTGTGTAAATCATCAGGTCAGTGTGTGTGTGTAAATCACCAGATCAGTGTCTGTGTAAATCACCAGGTTAATGTGTGTGTGTAAATCACCAGGTCAGTGTGTGTAAATCACCAGGTCAGTGTGTGTGTGTGCGTGTGCGTGTGTTCATCACCAGGTCCGTGTGTGTGTGCATAAATCACCAGGTCAGTGTGTGTGTAAATTCCCAGGTCACTGTGTGTGTGTGTGTTTGAAAAATCACCAGGTCAGTGTGTGTGTGTGTGTGTGTAAATCACCAGATCAGTGTGTGTGTACATCACCAGGTCAGTGTATGTGTGTGTAAATCACCAGGTCAGTGCGTGTGTTAATCACCAGGTCAGTGTGTGTGTGTAAATCACCATGTCAGTGTGTGTGAATGTTTGTGTGTGATTGAATCACCAGGAAAGTCTATGTGCGTGCAAATCACTAGGTCAGTGTGTGTGTGTAAATCATCAGGTCAGTGTGTGTGTGTAAATCACCAGGTTAATGTGTGTGTGCATAAATCACCAGGTCAGTGTGTGTGTAAATTCCCAGGTCAGTGTGTGTGTGTGTGTTTGAAAAATCACCAGGTCAGTGTGTGTGTGTGTGTGTGTAAATCACCAGATCAGTGTGTGTGTACATCACCAGGTCAGTGTATGTGTGTGTAAATCACCAGGTCAGTGCGTGTGTTAATCACCAGGTCAGTGTGTGTGTGTAAATCACCATGTCAGTGTGTGTGAATGTTTGTGTGTGATTGAATCACCAGGAAAGTCTATGTGCGTGCAAATCACTAGGTCAGTGTGTGTGTGTAAATCATCAGGTCAGTGTGTGTGTGTAAATCACCAGATCAGTGTCTGTGTAAATCACCAGGTTAATGTGTGTGTGTAAATCACCAGGTCAGTGTGTGTAAATCACCAGGTCAGTGTGTGTGTGTGCGTGTGCGTGTGTTCATCACCAGGTCCGTGTGTGTGTGCATAAATCACCAGGTCAGTGTGTGTGTAAATTCCCAGGTCACTGTGTGTGTGTGTTTGAAAAATCACCAGGTCAGTGTGTGTGTGTGTACATCACCAGATCAGTGTGTGTGTGTAAATCACCAGGTCAGTGTACGTGTGCATATCACCAGATCAGTGCGTGTGTAAATCACCAGGTCAGTGTGTGTGTAAATCACCAGGTCAGTGTGCATGTGTACATCACCAGGTCAGTGCGTGTGTAAATCACCAGGTCAGTGTATGTATGTAAATCTCCTGGTCAGTTTGCGCGTGTGTAAATCACCAGATCAGTGTATAAATCACTAGGTCAGTGTGTGTGTGTGTAAATCACCAGGTCAGTGTGTGTGTGTGTGTGTGTAAATCACCAGGTTAGTGTGTGTCTGTGTCTATACATCACCTGGTCAGTTCGTGTGTAAATCACCAGGTCAGTGTATGTGTGTACATCACCAGGTCAGTGTGTGTGTAAATCACCAGGTCAGTGTGTGTGTGTGTATAAATTACCGGTCAGTGGTATGTGTGTGTAAATCACCACGTCAATGTTTGTGTTAATCGGCAGGTCAGTGTGCGCATGTAAATCACAATGTCAGTGTGTGTGTGTAAATCACCAGGTCAGTGTGTGTGTGTGTCTGTAAATCACCAGGTCAGTGTATATGTGTATATTACCAGGTCAGTGTGTGTGTAAATCACCAGGTCAGTGTGTGTGTGTGTAAATCACCAGGTTAGTGCGTGTCTCTGTCTGTACATCACCAGGTCAGTGCATGTGTAAATCACCAGGTCAGTGTATGTGTGCATATCACCAGGTCAGTGTGTGTGTGTAAATCACCAGGTCAATGTGTGTGTGTAAATCACCAGGTTAATGTGTGTGTGTAAATCACCAGGTCAGTGTATGTGTGCATATCACCAGGTCAGTGTGTGTGTGTAAATCACCAGTCAGTGTGTGCGTGTAAATCACCAGGTTAATGTGTGTGTGTAAATCACCAGGTCAGTGTGTGTGAGTGTTTGTGTGTGATTGAATCACCAGGAAAGTCTATGTGCGTGCAAATCACTAGGTCAGTGTGTGTGTGTAAATCCTCAGGTCAGTGTGTGTGTGTAAATCACCAGGTTAATGTGTGTGTGTAAATCACCAGGTCAGTGTGTGTAAATCACCAGGTCAGTGTGTGTGTGTGTATAAATTACCGGTCAGTGGTATGTGTGTGTAAATCACCACGTCAATGTTTGTGTTAATCGGCAGGTCAGTGTGCGCATGTAAATCACAATGTCAGTGTGTGTGTGTAAATCACCAGGTCAGTGTGTGTGTGTAAATCACCAGGTCAGTGTGTGTGTGTGTCTGTAAATCACCAGGTCAGTGTGTGTGTGTGTAAATCACCAGGTCAGTGTATGTGTGTACATCACCAGGTCAGTGTGTGTGTATATCACCAGGTCTGTGTGTGTGTGTGTGTGTGTGTCTGTAAATCACCAGATCAGTGCATGTGTAAATCACCAGGTCAGTGTGTTTGTGTATATCACCAGGTCAGTGTGTGTGTAAATCACCAGGTCAGTGTGTGTGTAAATCACCAGGTCAGTGTGTGTGTGTGTGTAAATCACCAGGTTAGTGCGTATCTCTGTCTGTACATCACCAGGTCAGTGCATGTGTAAATCACCAGGTCAGTGTGTGTGTGCATATCACCAGGTCAGTGTGTGTGTGTAAATCACCAGTTCAGTGTGTGTGTAAATGACCAGGCACTTTGTGTGTGTGTTTAAATCACCAGGTCAGTGTGTGTAAATCACCAGGTCAGTGTGTGTAAATAACCAGGTCAGTGTGTGTAAATAACCAGGTCAGTGTGTGTAAATAACCAGGTCAGTGTGTGTAAATCACCAGGTCAGTGTGTGTAAATCACCAGGTCAGTGTGTGTATATGTTAATCACCAGGTCCGTGTGTGTTAATCACCAGGTCCGTGTGTGTGTGCATAAATCCCCAGGTCAGTGTGTGAGTAAATCGCCAGGTCAGTGTGTGTGTAAATCACCAGGTTAATGTGTGTCTCTGTCTGTACATCACCAGGTCAGTGCATGTGCAAATCAACAGGTCAGTGTGTGTGTGTATAAATCACCAGGTTAGTGTCTGTCTGTGTCTGTAAATCAACAGGTCAGTGTTTGTGTAAATCACTAGATCAGTGTGTGTGTAAATCACCAGGTCAGTGTGTGTGTGTAAATAACCAGGTCAGTGTGTGCGTGTGTAAATCCCCAGGTCAGTGTGTGAGTAAATCGCCAGGTCAGTGTGTGTGTAAATCACCAGGTTAGTGTGTGTCTCTGTCTGTACATCACCAGGTTAGTGTGTGTGTGTGTAACTGACCAGGTTAGTGTGTGTGTGTGTAAATCACCAGCTCAGTGTGTGTGCAAGTCACCAGGTCAGTGTGTGTGTGTGTAAATCACAAGGTCAGTGTGCGTATGTGTGTAAATCACCAGGTCAGTGTGTGTGTATATCACCAGGTGTGTGTGTCTGTGTAAATCACCAGGTTAGTGTGTGTCTGTGTCTATATATCACCAGGTCAGTTCGTGTGTGCATCACCAGGTCAGTGTGTGTGTGTGTACATCACCAGGTCAGTGTGAGTCTGTGTGTGTGATTAAATCACCAGGAAAGTCTATGTGCGTGCAAATCACTAGGTCAGTGTGTGTGTGTAAATCACCAGGTCAGCGTGTGTGTGGTCAGTGTGTGTGTGTGTACATCACCAGGTCAGTGTGTGTGTGAGTAAATCGCCAGGACAGTGTGTGTGTAAATCACCAGGTCAGTGTGTGTGTGTGTGTACATCTCCAGGTCAGTGTGTGTGTAAATCACCAGGTCAGTGTGTGTGTGTGTAAATCACCAGGTCCGTGTTTGTCTGTGTAAATCACCAGATCAGTGTGTGTATGTGTAATTCACCAGATCAGTGTGTGTGTGTGTGTACATCACCAGATCAGTGTGTTTGTGTAAATCAGTGGGTCAGTGTGTGCGTAAATCACCAGGTCAGAGTGTGTGCGTGTAAATCACCAGGTCAGTGTGTGTATGTGTAAATCACCATGTCAGTGTGTGTTTAAATCACCAGGTCAGTGTGTGTGTGTGCAATTCACCAGGTTAGTGTGTGTGCGTGTAAATGACCAGGTCTGTGTGTGTGTGTGTTAATCACCAGGTCAGTGTGTGTGCATAAATCACCAGGTCAGTGTGTGTGTATATTACCAGGTCAGTGTGTATATAAATCACCAGGTCAGTGTGTGTGTGTGTGTAAATCACCAGGTCAGTGTGCGTATGTGTGTAAATCACCAGGTCAGTGTGTGTGTATATCACCAGGTGTGTGTGTGTGTGTGTAAATTACCAGGTTAGTGTGTGTCTCTGTCTGTACATCACCAGGTCAGTGCATGTGCAAATCAACAGGTCAGTGTGTGTGTGTTTAAATCACCAGGTCAGTGTGTGTGTGTATAAATCACCAGGTCAGTGTGTGTGTGTAGGTCAGTGTGTGTGTGTGTAAATCACCAGGTCAGTGTTTGTGTCTGTGGAAATCACCAGGTCAGTGTGTGTGTGTGCGTGCGTTCATCACCAGGTCCTTGTGTGTGTGCATAAATCACCAGGACAGTGTGTGTGTAAATTCCCAGGTCAGTGTGTCTGTGTGTGTCTGTGTAAATCACCAGGTTAGTGTGTGTCTGTGTCTATACATCACCAGGTCAGTGTATGTGTGTACATCACCAGGTCAGTGTATGTGTGTACATCACCAGGTCAGTGTGTGTGTAAATCACCAGGTCAGTGTGTGTGTGTGTAAATCACCAGGTTAGTGTGTATCTCTGTCTGTACATCACCAGGTCAGTGCATTTGCAAATCAACAGGTCAGTGTGTGTGTGTTTAAATCACCTTGTCAGTGTGTGTGCGTATAAATCACCAGGTCAGTGTGTGTGTCTAAATCACCAGGTCAGTGTGTGAGTCTGTGTGTGTGATTAAATCACCAGGAAAGTCTATGTGCGTGCAAATCACTAGGTCAGTGTGTGTGTGTAAATCACCATGTCAGTGTCTCTGTGTGTGTCTGTGTACATCACCAGGTCAGTGCATGTGTACATCACCAGTTCAGTGCATGTGTACATCACCAGGTCAGTGCATGTGTACATCACCAGGTCAGTTCGTGTGTACATCACCAGGTCAGTGCGTGTGTACATCACCAGGTCAGTGCATGTGCAAATCAACAGGTCAGTGTGTGTGTGTTTAAATCACCAGGTCAGTGTGTATGTAAATCCCCTGGTCAGTTTGCGCGTGTGTAAATCACCAGATCAGTGTGTGTATAAATCACTAGGTCAGTGTGTGTGTGTGTAAATCACCAGGTCAGTGTGTGTGTGTGTCTGTAAATCACCAGGTCAGTGTGTGTGTGTGTAAATCACCAGGTCAGTGTGTGTGTGTGTCTGTAAATCACCAGGTCAGTGTGTGTGTATATCACCAGGTCTGTGTGTGTGTGTGTGTGTGTGTGTGTGTGTGTGTGTCTGTAAATCACCAGGTCAGTGCATGTGTATATCACCAGGTCAGTGTGTTTGTGTATATCACCAGGTGTGTGTTTGTGTCTGTGGAAATCACCAGGTCAGTGTGTGTGTGTGCGTGCGTTCATCACCAGGTCCTTTTGTGTGTGCATAAATCACCAGGTCAGTGTGTGCGTAAATTCCCAGGTCAGTGTGTCTGTGTAAATCACCAGGTTAGTGTGTGTCTGTGTCTATACATCACCAGGTCAGTGTATGTGTGTACATCACCAGGTCAGTGTGTGTGTAAATCACCAGGTCAGTGTGTTTGTAAATCACCAGGTCAGTGTGTGTGTGTGTAAATCACCAGGTTAGTGTGTATCTCTGTCTGTACATCACCAGGTCAGTGCATTTGCAAATCAACAGGTCAGTGTGTGTGTGTTTAAATCACCTTGTCAGTGTGTGTGCGTATAAATCACCAGGTCAGTGTGTGTGTCTAAATCACCAGGTCAGTGTGTGAGTCTGTGTGTGTGATTAAATCACCAGGAAAGTCTATGTGCGTGCAAATCACTAGGTCAGTGTGTGTGTGTAAATCACCATGTCAGTGTCTCTGTGTGTGTCTGTGTACATCACCAGGTCAGTGCATGTGTACATCACCAGGTCAGTGCATGTGTACATCACCAGGTCAGTGCATGTGTACATCACCAGGTCAGTGCATGTGTAAATCACCAGGTCAGTGTGTGTGTGTTTAAATCACCAGGTCAGTGAGTGTGTGTATAAATCACCAGGTCAATGTGTGTGTGTGGATCAGTGTGTGTGTGTGTAAATCACCAGGTCAGTGTTTGTGTCTGTGGAAATCACCAGGTCAGTGTGTGTGTGTGCGTGCGTTCATCACCAGGTCCTTGTGTGTGTGCATAAATCAGCAGGTCAGTGTGTGTGTAAATTCCCAGGTCAGTGTGTCTGTGTGTGTCTGTGTAAATCACCAGGTTAGTGTGTGTCTGTGTCTATACATCACCAGGTCAGTGTATGTGTGTACATCACCAGGTCAGTGTGTGTGTGTGTGTGTACATCACCAGGTCAGTGTGTGTGTGTGTGTACATCACCAGGTCAGTGTGTGTGTGTGTGTACATCACCAGGTCAGTGTGTGTGTGTGTACATCACCAGGTCAGTGTGTGTGTGTGTGTACATCACCAGGTCAGTGTGTGTGTGTGTGTACATCACCAGGTCAGTGTGTGTGTGTGTACATCACCAGGTCAGTGTGTGTGTGTGTACATCACCAGGTCAGTGTGTGTGTGTACATCACCAGGTCAGTGTGTGTGTGTAAATCACCAGGTCAGTGTGTGTGTAAATCACCAGGTCAGTGTGTGTGTAAATCACCAGGTCTGTGTGTGTGTGTGTAAATCACGATGTCAGTGTGTATTTAAATCACCACGCCACTGTGTGTGTGTAAATTAGCAGGTCAGTGTGTGTGTTTAAATCACCAGGTCAGTGGGCGTGTGTGTGTAAATCACCAGGTCAGTGTGTGTGTGTAAATCACCAGGTCTGTGTGTGTGTGTGTGTGTAAATCACCAGTTCAGTGTGTGTGTAAATGACCAGGCACTTTGTGTGTGTGTGTAAATCACCAGATCAGTGTGTGTAAATCACCAGGTCAGTGTGTGTATATGTTAATCACCAGGTCCGTGTGTATTAATCACCAGGTCCGTGTGTGTGTGCATCAATCCCCAGGTCAGTTTGTGAGTAAATCGCCAGGTCAGTGTGTGTGTAAATCACCAGGTCAGTGTGTGTGTGTACATCACCAGGTCAGTGTGTGTGTGTATAAATCACCAGGTCAGTGTGTGTGTGTAGGTCAGTGTGTGTGTGTGTAAATCACCAGGTCAGTGTTTGTGTCTGTGGAAATCACCAGGTCAGTGTGTGTGTGTGCGTGCGTTCATCACCAGGTCCTTGTGTGTGTGCATAAATCACCAGGACAGTGTGTGTGTAAATTCCCAGGTCAGTGTGTCTGTGTGTGTCTGTGTGTGTCTGTGTAAATCACCAGGTTAGTGTGTGTCTGTGTCTATACATCACCAGGTCAGTGTATGTGTGTACATCACCAGGTCAGTGTATGTGTGTACATCACCAGGTCAGTGTGTGTGTAAATCACCAGGTCAGTGTGTTTGTAAATTACCAGGTCAGTGTGTGTGTGTGTAAATCACCAGGTTAGTGTGTGTCTCTGTCTGTACATCACCAGGTCAGTGCATTTGCAAATCAACAGGTCAGTGTGTGTGTGTTTAAATCACCAGGTCAGTGTGTGTGCGTATAAATCACCAGGTCAGTGTGTGTGTCTAAATCACCACGTCAGTGTGTGAGTCTGTGTGTGTGATTAAATCACCAGGAAAGTCTATGTGCGTGCAAATCACTAGGTCAGTGTGTGTGTGTAAATCACCATGTCAGTGTCTCTGTGTGTGTCTGTGTACATCACCAGGTCAGTGCATGTGTACATCACCAGGTCAGTGCATGTGTACATCACCAGGTCAGTGTGTGTGTATATCACCAGGTGTGTGTGTCTGTGTAAATTACCAGGTTAGTGTGTGTCTGTGTCTATACATCACCAGGTCAGTTCGTGTGTACATCACCAGGTCAGTGCATGTGCAAATCACCAGGTCAGTGTGTGTGTGTTTAAATCACCAGGTCAGTGTGTGTGTGTATAAATCACCAGGTCAGTGTGTGTGTGTGTAAATCACCAGGTCAGTGTTTGTGTCTGTGGAAATCACCAGGTCAGTGTGTGTGTGTGCGTGCGTTCATCACCAGGTCCTTGTGTGTGTGCATAAATCACCAGGTCAGTGTGTGTGTAAATTCCCAGGTCAGTGTGTCTGTGTGTGTCTGTGTAAATCACCAGGTTAGTGTGTGTCTGTGTCTGTGTCTATACATCACCAGGTCAGTTCGTGTGTAAATCACCAGGTCAGTGTATGTGTGCAAATCACCAGGTCTGTGTGTGTGTAAATCACCAGGTCAGTGTGTGGGTGTAAATCACCAGCTCAGTGTGTGTGTGCATTTAAATCACCAGGTCAGTGTGCGTATGTGTGTAAATCACCAGGTCAGTGTGTGTGTGTATAAATCACCAGGTCAGTGTGTGTGTGTAGGTCAGTGTGTGTGTGTGTAAATCACCAGGTCAGTGTTTGTGTCTGTGGAAATCACCAGGTCAGTGTGTGTGTGTGCGTGCGTTCATCACCAGGTCCTTGTGTGTGTGCATAAATCACCAGGACAGTGTGTGTGTAAATTCCCAGGTCAGTGTGTCTGTGTGTGTCTGTGTGTGTCTGTGTAAATCACCAGGTTAGTGTGTGTCTGTGTCTATACATCACCAGGTCAGTGTATGTGTGTACATCACCAGGTCAGTGTATGTGTGTACATCACCAGGTCAGTGTGTGTGTAAATCACCAGGTCAGTGTGTTTGTAAATTACCAGGTCAGTGTGTGTGTGTGTAAATCACCAGGTTAGTGTGTGTCTCTGTCTGTACATCACCAGGTCAGTGCATTTGCAAATCAACAGGTCAGTGTGTGTGTGTTTAAATCACCAGGTCAGTGTGTGTGCGTATAAATCACCAGGTCAGTGTGTGTGTCTAAATCACCACGTCAGTGTGTGAGTCTGTGTGTGTGATTAAATCACCAGGAAAGTCTATGTGCGTGCAAATCACTAGGTCAGTGTGTGTGTGTAAATCACCATGTCAGTGTCTCTGTGTGTGTCTGTGTACATCACCAGGTCAGTGCATGTGTACATCACCAGGTCAGTGCATGTGTACATCACCAGGTCAGTGCATGTGTACATCACCAGGTCAGTTCGTGTGTACATCACCAGGTCAGTGCGTGTGTACATCACCAGGTCAGTGCATGTGCAAATCAACAGGTCAGTGTGTGTGTGTTTAAATCACCAGGTCAGTGTGTATGTAAATCCCCTGGTCAGTTTGCGCGTGTGTAAATCACCAGATCAGTGTGTGTATAAATCACTAGGTCAGTGTGTGTGTGTGTAAATCACCAGGTCAGTGTGTGTGTGTGTCTGTAAATCACCAGGTCAGTGTGTGTGTGTGTAAATCACCAGGTCAGTGTGTGTGTGTGTCTGTAAATCACCAGGTCAGTGTGTGTGTGTGTATATCACCAGGTCTGTGTGTGTGTGTGTGTGTGTGTGTGTGTGTGTGTGTCTGTAAATCACCAGGTCAGTGCATGTGTATATCACCAGGTCAGTGTGTTTGTGTATATCACCAGGTGTGTGTTTGTGTCTGTGGAAATCACCAGGTCAGTGTGTGTGTGTGCGTGCGTTCATCACCAGGTCCTTTTGTGTGTGCATAAATCACCAGGTCAGTGTGTGCGTAAATTCCCAGGTCAGTGTGTCTGTGTGTGTCTGTGTAAATCACCAGGTTAGTGTGTGTCTGTGTCTATACATCACCAGGTCAGTGTATGTGTGTACATCACCAGGTCAGTGTGTGTGTAAATCACCAGGTCAGTGTGTTTGTAAATCACCAGGTCAGTGTGTGTGTGTGTAAATCACCAGGTTAGTGTGTATCTCTGTCTGTACATCACCAGGTCAGTGCATTTGCAAATCAACAGGTCAGTGTGTGTGTGTTTAAATCACCTTGTCAGTGTGTGTGCGTATAAATCACCAGGTCAGTGTGTGTGTCTAAATCACCAGGTCAGTGTGTGAGTCTGTGTGTGTGATTAAATCACCAGGAAAGTCTATGTGCGTGCAAATCACTAGGTCAGTGTGTGTGTGTAAATCACCATGTCAGTGTCTCTGTGTGTGTCTGTGTACATCACCAGGTCAGTGCATGTGTACATCACCAGGTCAGTGCATGTGTACATCACCAGGTCAGTGCATGTGTACATCACCAGGTCAGTGCATGTGTAAATCACCAGGTCAGTGTGTGTGTGTTTAAATCACCAGGTCAGTGAGTGTGTGTATAAATCACCAGGTCAATGTGTGTGTGTGGATCAGTGTGTGTGTGTGTAAATCACCAGGTCAGTGTTTGTGTCTGTGGAAATCACCAGGTCAGTGTGTGTGTGTGCGTGCGTTCATCACCAGGTCCTTGTGTGTGTGCATAAATCAGCAGGTCAGTGTGTGTGTAAATTCCCAGGTCAGTGTGTCTGTGTGTGTCTGTGTAAATCACCAGGTTAGTGTGTGTCTGTGTCTATACATCACCAGGTCAGTGTATGTGTGTACATCACCAGGTCAGTGTGTGTGTGTGTGTGTGCATCACCAGGTCAGTGTGTGTGTGTGTGTACATCACCAGGTCAGTGTGTGTGTGTGTGTACATCACCAGGTCAGTGTGTGTGTGTGTACATCACCAGGTCAGTGTGTGTGTGTGTGTACATCACCAGGTCAGTGTGTGTGTGTGTGTACATCACCAGGTCAGTGTGTGTGTGTGTACATCACCAGGTCAGTGTGTGTGTGTGTACATCACCAGGTCAGTGTGTGTGTGTACATCACCAGGTCAGTGTGTGAGTCTGTGTGTGTGATTAAATCACCAGGAAAGTCTATGTGCGTGCAAATCACTAGGTCAGTGTGTGTGTGTAAATCACCATGTCAGTGTCTCTGTGTGTGTCTGTGTACATCACCAGGTCAGTGCATGTGTACATCACCAGGTCAGTGCATGTGTACATCACCAGGTCAGTGCATGTGTACATCACCAGGTCAGTGCATGTGTAAATCACCAGGTCAGTGTGTGTGTGTTTAAATCACCAGGTCAGTGAGTGTGTGTATAAATCACCAGGTCAATGTGTGTGTGTGGATCAGTGTGTGTGTGTGTAAATCACCAGGTCAGTGTTTGTGTCTGTGGAAATCACCAGGTCAGTGTGTGTGTGTACATCACCAGGTGTGTGTGTCTGTGTAAATCACCAGGTTAGTGTGTGTCTGTGTCTATACATCACCAGGTCAGTGTATGTGTAAATCACCAGGTCAGTGTGTGTGTAAATCACCAGGTCAGTGTGTGCGTGTGTTCATCACCAGGTCCGTGTGTGTGTGCATAAATCACCAGGTCAGTGTGTGTGCATATTACCAGGTCAGTGTGTATGTAAATCACCAGGTCAGTGTGTGTGTGTTTAAATCACCAGGTCAGTGAGTGTGTGTATAAATCACCAGGTCAATGTGTGTGTGTGGATCAGTGTGTGTGTGTGTAAATCACCAGGTCAGTGTTTGTGTCTGTGGAAATCACCAGGTCAGTGTGTGTGTGTGCGTGCGTTCATCACCAGGTCCTTGTGTGTGTGCATAAATCAGCAGGTCAGTGTGTGTGTAAATTCCCAGGTCAGTGTGTCTGTGTGTGTCTGTGTAAATCACCAGGTTAGTGTGTGTCTGTGTCTATACATCACCAGGTCAGTGTATGTGTGTACATCACCAGGTCAGTGTGTGTGTAAATCACCAGGTCAGTGTGTTAGTAAATCATCAGGTCAGAGTGTTTATTTGTGTAAATCACCAGGTTAGTGTGTGTGTCTAAATCACCAGGTCAGTGTGTGAGTCTGTGTGTGTGATTACATCACCAGGAAAGTCTATGTGCGTGCAAATCACTAGGTCAGTGTGTGTGTGTAAATCACCAGGTCAGTGTGTGTGTGTAAATCACCATGTCAGTGTGTATATAAATCCCCTGGTCAGTTTGCGCGTGTGTAAATCACCAGATCAGTGTCTGTATAAATCACCAGGTTAATGTTTGAGTGTAAATCACCAGGTCAGTGTGTGTGTGTGCGTGTGCGTGTGTTCATCACCAGGTCCGTGTGTGTGTGCATAAATCACCAGGTCAGTGTGTGTGTAAATTCCCAGGTCAGTGTGTGTGTGTGTTTGAAAAATCACCAGGTCAGTGTGTGTGTGTGTACATCACCAGATCAGTGTGTGTGTGTGTGTGTGTGTGTACACATCACCAGATCAATGTGTGTGTGCATAAATCACCAGGCCAGTGTGTGTGTAAATCACCAATTCAAAGTGAGTGAGTGTGTGTGTGTGTGTGTGCAAATCACCAGGTGTGTGTGTGTGTGTACATCATCTGATCAGTGCGAATGTAAATCACCATGTCAGTGTGTGTGTAAATGACCAGCTCAGTGTGTGTGTGTGTGTGTGTAAATCACCAGGTTAGTGTGTGTCTCTGTCTGTACATCACCAGTTCAGTGCATGTGTAAATCACCAGGTCAGTGTACGTGTGCATATCACCAGATCAGTGTGTGTGTAAATCACCATGTCAGTGTGTGTGTGGAAATCACCAGGTCAGTGTGTATGTAAATCCCCTTGTTATTTTGCGCGTGTGTAAATCACCAGATCCGTGTGTGTGTGCGTAAATCACCAGGTCAGTGTGTGTGTGCAAATCACCAGGTCAGTGTGTGTGTGTGTACATCATCTGCTCAGTGCGCATGTAAATCACCATGTCAGTGTGTGTGTAAATGACCAGCTCAGTGTGTGTGTGTGTAAACCACCAGGTTAGTGTGTGTCTGTATCTGTACATCACCAGGTCAGTGTGTGTGTATAAATCACCCTGTCAGTGTGTGTTTAAATCACCAGGTCAGTGTGTGTGTGAGTAAATCACCAGGTCAGTGTCTGTGTAAATCACCAGGTCAGCGTGTGTGTGTAAATCACCAGGTCAATGTGTGTGTAAGTAAATCACCAGGTCAGTGTGTGTGTGTGTGTGTGTAAATCACCAGGTCAGTGTGTGTGTGTAAATCACCAGGTTAGTGTGTGTCTGTATCTGTACATCACCAGGTCAGTGCGTGTGTAAATCACCAGGTCAGTGTGTGTGTGTAAATCACCATGTCAGTGTGTATGTAAATCCCCTGGTCAGTTTGCGCGTGTGTAAATCACCAGATCAGTGTGTGTATAAATCACTAGGTCAGTGTGTGTGTGTAAATCACCAGGTCAGTGTGTGTGTGTGTGTGTGTATAAATTACTGGTCAGTGGTATGTTTGTGTAAATCACCACGTCAATGTTTGTGTTAATCGACAGGTCAGTGTGCGCATGTAAATCACAATGTCAGTGTGTGTGTGTAAATCACCAGGTCAGTGTGTGTGTGTGTAAATCACCAGGTTAGTGTGTGTCTGTATCTGTACATCTCCAGGTCAGTGTGTGTGTAAATCATCAGGTCAGTGTGTGTGTATAAATCACCCTGTCAGCGTGTGTTTAAATCACCAGGTCAGTGTGTGTGTGAGTAAATCACCAGGTCAGTTTCTGTGTAAATCACCAGGTCAGCGTGTGTGTGTAAATCACCAGGTCAGTGTGTATGTAAATCCCCTGGTCATTTTGCGCGTGTGTAAATCACCAGATCCGTGTGTGTGTGCGTAAATCACCAGGTCAGTGTGTGTGTGCAAATCACCAGGTCAGTGTGTGTGTGTGTACATCATCTGCTCAGTGCGCATGTAAATCACCATGTCAGTGTGTGTGTAAATGACCAGCTCAGTGTGTGTGTGTGTAAACCACCAGGTTAGTGTGTGTCTGTATCTGTACATCACCAGGTCAGTGTGTGTGTATAAATCACCCTGTCAGTGTGTGTTTAAATCACCAGGTCAGTGTGTGTGTGAGTAAATCACCAGGTCAGTGTCTGTGTAAATCACCAGGTCAGCGTGTGTGTGTAAATCACCAGGTCAATGTGTGTGTAAGTAAATCACCAGGTCAGTGTGTGTGTGTGTGTGTGTAAATCACCAGGTCAGTGTGTGTGTGTAAATCACCATGTCAGTGTGTATGTAAATCCCCTGGTCAGTTTGCGCGTGTGTAAATCACCAGATCAGTGTGTGTATAAATCACTAGGTCAGTGTGTGTGTGTAAATCACCAGGTCAGTGTGTGTGTGTGTGTATAAATTACTGGTCAGTGGTATGTTTGTGTAAATCACCACGTCAATGTTTGTGTTAATCGACAGGTCAGTGTGCGCATGTAAATCACAATGTCAGTGTGTGTGTGTAAATCACCAGGTCAGTGTGTGTGTGTGTAAATCACCAGGTTAGTGTGTGTCTGTATCTGTACATCACCAGGTCAGTGTGTGTGTAAATCATCAGGTCAGTGTGTGTGTATAAATCACCCTGTCAGCGTGTGTTTAAATCACCAGGTCAGTGTGTGTGTGAGTAAATCACCAGGTCAGTTTCTGTGTAAATCACCAGGTCAGCGTGTGTGTGTAAATCACCAGGTCAATGTGTGTGTAAGTAAATCACCAGGTCAGAGTGTGTGTGTTAGTGTGTGTTTGTGTGTGTGCAAATCACCAGGTCAGTGTGTGTTAATCACCAGGTCCGTGTGTGTGTGCATAAATCCCCAGGTCAGTGTGTGAGTAAATCGCCAGGTCAGTGTGTGTGTAAATCACCAGGTCAGTGTGTGTGTGTGCAAATCACCAGGTTAGTGTGTGTCTCTGTCTGTACATCACCAGGTCAGTGCTTGTGTAAATCACCAGGTCAGTATATGTGTGCATATCACCAGATCATTGTGTGTGTAAATCACCAGGTCAGTGTGTGTGTGTACATCACCAGGTTAGTGTGTGTCTGTGTCTATACATCACCAGGTCAGTTCGTGTGTAAATCACCAGGTCAGTGTATGTGTGTACATCACCAGGTCAGTGTGTGTGTATATCACCAGGTCTGTGTGTGTGTGTGTGTGTGTGTGTGTGTGTGTCTGTAAATCACCAGGTCAGTGCATGTGTAAATCACCAGGTCAGTGCATGTGTAAATCACCAGGTCAGTGTGTTTGTGTATATCACCAGGCCAGTGTGTCTGTGTAAATCACCAGTTTAGTGTGTGTCTGTGTCTATACCTCACCAGGTCAGTTCGTGTGTAAATCACCAGGTCAGTGTAGGTGTGTACATCACCAGGTCAGTGTTTGTGTATATCACCGTGTGTGTGTGTGTGTGTAAATCACCAGTTCAGTGTGTGTGTAAATGACCAGGCACTTTGTGTGTGTGTAAATCACCAGGCTGTGTGTGTGTGTAAATCACCAGGTCAGTGTGTGAGTAAATCGCCAGGTCAGTGTGTGTGTGTGTGTAAATCACCAGCTTAGTGTGTGTCTCTGTCTGTACATCACCAGGTCAGTGCATGTGCAAATCAACAGGTCAGTGTGTGTGTGTGTACATCACCAGATCAGTGTGTGTGTGTAAATCAGTGGGTCAGTGTGTGCGTAAATCACCAGGTCAGTGTGTGTATGTGTAAATCACCATGTCAGTGTGTGTTTAAATCACCAGGTCAGTGTGTGTGTGTGCAATTCACCAGGTTAGTGTGTGTGCGTGTAAATGACCAGGTCAGTGTGTGTGTGTGTTAATCACGAGCTCAGTGTGTGTGTAAATCCCCAGGTCAGTGTGCACGTGTGGAAATCACCAGATCAGTGTGTGTGTAAATCACCAGATCAGTGTTTGTTTGCGTGTAAATCACCAGATCAGTGTGTGTGTTTAAATCACCACGCCTGTGTGTGTGTGCATATCACCAGATCAGTGTGTGTGTAAATCACCAGGTCAGTGTGTGTGTGTACATCACCAGGTCAGTGCGTGTGTAAATCACCAGGTTAGTGTGTGTGTGTAAATCACCAGGCCAGTGTGTCTGTGTGTGTCTGTGTAAATCACCAGGTTAGTGTGTGTGTGAATCACCAGGTCAGTATATGTGTGCATATCACCAGATCAGTGTGTGTGTAAATCACCAGGTCAGTGTGTGTCTATACATCACCAGGTCAGTGCATGTGTACATCACCAGGTCAGTGCATGTGTACATCACCAGGTCAGTGCATGTGTACATCACCAGGTCAGTGCATGTGTACATCACCAGGTCAGTGCATGTGTACATCACCAGGTCAGTGCATGTGTACATCACCAGGTCAGTGTATGTGTGCATATCACCAGATCAGTGTGTGTGTAAATCACCAGGTCAGTGTGTGTGTGTACATCACCAGGTGTGTGTGTCTGTGTAAATCACCAGGTTAGTGTGTGTCTGTGTCTATACATCACCAGGTCAGTGTGTGTGTAAATCACCAGGTCAGTGTGTGTGTAAATCACCAGGTCAGTGTGTGCGTGTGTTCATCACCAGGTCCGTGTGTGTGTGCATAAATCACCAGGTCAGTGTGTGTGCATATTACCAGGTCAGTGTGTATGTAAATCACCAGGTCAGTGTGTGTGTGTTTAAATCACCAGGTCAGTGAGTGTGTGTATAAATCACCAGGTCAATGTGTGTGTGTGGATCAGTGTGTGTGTGTGTAAATCACCAGGTCAGTGTTTGTGTCTGTGGAAATCACCAGGTCAGTGTGTGTGTGTGCGTGCGTTCATCACCAGGTCCTTGTGTGTGTGCATAAATCAGCAGGTCAGTGTGTGTGTAAATTCCCAGGTCAGTGTGTCTGTGTGTGTCTGTGTAAATCACCAGGTTAGTGTGTGTCTGTGTCTATACATCACCAGGTCAGTGTATGTGTGTACATCACCAGGTCAGTGTGTGTGTAAATCACCAGGTCAGTGTGTTAGTAAATCATCAGGTCAGAGTGTTTATTTGTGTAAATCACCAGGTTAGTGTGTGTGTCTAAATCACCAGGTCAGTGTGTGAGTCTGTGTGTGTGATTACATCACCAGGAAAGTCTATGTGCGTGCAAATCACTAGGTCAGTGTGTGTGTGTAAATCACCAGGTCAGTGTGTGTGTGTAAATCACCATGTCAGTGTGTATATAAATCCCCTGGTCAGTTTGCGCGTGTGTAAATCACCAGATCAGTGTCTGTATAAATCACCAGGTTAATGTTTGAGTGTAAATCACCAGGTCAGTGTGTGTGTGTGCGTGTGCGTGTGTTCATCACCAGGTCCGTGTGTGTGTGCATAAATCACCAGGTCAGTGTGTGTGTAAATTCCCAGGTCAGTGTGTGTGTGTGTTTGAAAAATCACCAGGTCAGTGTGTGTGTGTGTACATCACCAGATCAGTGTGTGTGTGTGTGTGTGTGTGTACACATCACCAGATCAATGTGTGTGTGCATAAATCACCAGGCCAGTGTGTGTGTAAATCACCAATTCAAAGTGAGTGAGTGTGTGTGTGTGTGTGTGTGTGCAAATCACCAGGTGTGTGTGTGTGTGTACATCATCTGATCAGTGCGAATGTAAATCACCATGTCAGTGTGTGTGTAAATGACCAGCTCAGTGTGTGTGTGTGTGTGTGTAAATCACCAGGTTAGTGTGTGTCTCTGTCTGTACATCACCAGTTCAGTGCATGTGTAAATCACCAGGTCAGTGTACGTGTGCATATCACCAGATCAGTGTGTGTGTAAATCACCATGTCAGTGTGTGTGTGGAAATCACCAGGTCAGTGTGTATGTAAATCCCCTGGTCATTTTGCGCGTGTGTAAATCACCAGATCCGTGTGTGTGTGCGTAAATCACCAGGTCAGTGTGTGTGTGCAAATCACCAGGTCAGTGTGTGTGTGTGTACATCATCTGCTCAGTGCGCATGTAAATCACCATGTCAGTGTGTGTGTAAATGACCAGCTCAGTGTGTGTGTGTGTAAACCACCAGGTTAGTGTGTGTCTGTATCTGTACATCACCAGGTCAGTGTGTGTGTATAAATCACCCTGTCAGTGTGTGTTTAAATCACCAGGTCAGTGTGTGTGTGAGTAAATCACCAGGTCAGTGTCTGTGTAAATCACCAGGTCAGCGTGTGTGTGTAAATCACCAGGTCAATGTGTGTGTAAGTAAATCACCAGGTCAGTGTGTGTGTGTGTGTGTGTGTAAATCACCAGGTCAGTGTGTGTGTGTAAATCACCAGGTTAGTGTGTGTCTGTATCTGTACATCACCAGGTCAGTGCGTGTGTAAATCACCAGGTCAGTGTGTGTGTGTAAATCACCATGTCAGTGTGTATGTAAATCCCCTGGTCAGTTTGCGCGTGTGTAAATCACCAGATCAGTGTGTGTATAAATCACTAGGTCAGTGTGTGTGTGTAAATCACCAGGTCAGTGTGTGTGTGTGTGTGTGTATAAATTACTGGTCAGTGGTATGTTTGTGTAAATCACCACGTCAATGTTTGTGTTAATCGACAGGTCAGTGTGCGCATGTAAATCACAATGTCAGTGTGTGTGTGTAAATCACCAGGTCAGTGTGTGTGTGTGTAAATCACCAGGTTAGTGTGTGTCTGTATCTGTACATCACCAGGTCAGTGTGTGTGTAAATCATCAGGTCAGTGTGTGTGTATAAATCACCCTGTCAGCGTGTGTTTAAATCACCAGGTCAGTGTGTGTGTGAGTAAATCACCAGGTCAGTTTCTGTGTAAATCACCAGGTCAGCGTGTGTGTGTAAATCACCAGGTCAGTGTGTATGTAAATCCCCTGGTCATTTTGCGCGTGTGTAAATCACCAGATCCGTGTGTGTGTGCGTAAATCACCAGGTCAGTGTGTGTGTGCAAATCACCAGGTCAGTGTGTGTGTGTGTACATCATCTGCTCAGTGCGCATGTAAATCACCATGTCAGTGTGTGTGTAAATGACCAGCTCAGTGTGTGTGTGTGTAAACCACCAGGTTAGTGTGTGTCTGTATCTGTACATCACCAGGTCAGTGTGTGTGTATAAATCACCCTGTCAGTGTGTGTTTAAATCACCAGGTCAGTGTGTGTGTGAGTAAATCACCAGGTCAGTGTCTGTGTAAATCACCAGGTCAGCGTGTGTGTGTAAATCACCAGGTCAATGTGTGTGTAAGTAAATCACCAGGTCAGTGTGTGTGTGTGTGTGTGTAAATCACCAGGTCAGTGTGTGTGTGTAAATCACCAGGTCAGTGTGTATGTAAATCCCCTGGTCAGTTTGCGCGTGTGTAAATCACCAGATCAGTGTGTGTATAAATCACTAGGTCAGTGTGTGTGTGTAAATCACCAGGTCAGTGTGTGTGTGTGTGTATAAATTACTGGTCAGTGGTATGTTTGTGTAAATCACCACGTCAATGTTTGTGTTAATCGACAGGTCAGTGTGCGCATGTAAATCACAATGTCAGTGTGTGTGTGTAAATCACCAGGTCAGTGTGTGTGTGTGTAAATCACCAGGTTAGTGTGTGTCTGTATCTGTACATCACCAGGTCAGTGTGTGTGTAAATCATCAGGTCAGTGTGTGTGTATAAATCACCCTGTCAGCGTGTGTTTAAATCACCAGGTCAGTGTGTGTGTGAGTAAATCACCAGGTCAGTTTCTGTGTAAATCACCAGGTCAGCGTGTGTGTGTAAATCACCAGGTCAATGTGTGTGTAAGTAAATCACCAGGTCAGAGTGTGTGTGTTAGTGTGTGTTTGTGTGTGTGCAAATCACCAGGTCAGTGTGTGTTAATCACCAGGTCCGTGTGTGTGTGCATAAATCCCCAGGTCAGTGTGTGAGTAAATCGCCAGGTCAGTGTGTGTGTAAATCACCAGGTCAGTGTGTGTGTGTGCAAATCACCAGGTTAGTGTGTGTCTCTGTCTGTACATCACCAGGTCAGTGCTTGTGTAAATCACCAGGTCAGTATATGTGTGCATATCACCAGATCATTGTGTGTGTAAATCACCAGGTCAGTGTGTGTGTGTACATCACCAGGTTAGTGTGTGTCTGTGTCTATACATCACCAGGTCAGTTCGTGTGTAAATCACCAGGTCAGTGTATGTGTGTACATCACCAGGTCAGTGTGTGTGTATATCACCAGGTCTGTGTGTGTGTGTGTGTGTGTGTGTGTGTGTGTGTCTGTAAATCACCAGGTCAGTGCATGTGTAAATCACCAGGTCAGTGCATGTGTAAATCACCAGGTCAGTGTGTTTGTGTATATCACCAGGCCAGTGTGTCTGTGTAAATCACCAGTTTAGTGTGTGTCTGTGTCTATACCTCACCAGGTCAGTTCGTGTGTAAATCACCAGGTCAGTGTAGGTGTGTACATCACCAGGTCAGTGTTTGTGTATATCACCGTGTGTGTGTGTGTGTGTAAATCACCAGTTCAGTGTGTGTGTAAATGACCAGGCACTTTGTGTGTGTGTAAATCACCAGGCTGTGTGTGTGTGTAAATCACCAGGTCAGTGTGTGAGTAAATCGCCAGGTCAGTGTGTGTGTGTGTGTAAATCACCAGCTTAGTGTGTGTCTCTGTCTGTACATCACCAGGTCAGTGCATGTGCAAATCAACAGGTCAGTGTGTGTGTGTGTACATCACCAGATCAGTGTGTGTGTGTAAATCAGTGGGTCAGTGTGTGCGTAAATCACCAGGTCAGTGTGTGTATGTGTAAATCACCATGTCAGTGTGTGTTTAAATCACCAGGTCAGTGTGTGTGTGTGCAATTCACCAGGTTAGTGTGTGTGCGTGTAAATGACCAGGTCAGTGTGTGTGTGTGTTAATCACGAGCTCAGTGTGTGTGTAAATCCCCAGGTCAGTGTGCACGTGTGGAAATCACCAGATCAGTGTGTGTGTAAATCACCAGATCAGTGTTTGTTTGCGTGTAAATCACCAGATCAGTGTGTGTGTTTAAATCACCACGCCTGTGTGTGTGTGCATATCACCAGATCAGTGTGTGTGTAAATCACCAGGTCAGTGTGTGTGTGTACATCACCAGGTCAGTGCGTGTGTAAATCACCAGGTTAGTGTGTGTGTGTAAATCACCAGGCCAGTGTGTCTGTGTGTGTCTGTGTAAATCACCAGGTTAGTGTGTGTGTGAATCACCAGGTCAGTATATGTGTGCATATCACCAGATCAGTGTGTGTGTAAATCACCAGGTCAGTGTGTGTCTATACATCACCAGGTCAGTTCGTGTGTAAATCACCAGGTCAGTGTATGTGTGTACATCACCAGGTCAGTGTGTGTGTATATCACCAGGTCTGTGTGTGTGTGTGTGTGTGTGTGTGTGTGTGTGTGTCTGTATATCACCAGGCCAGTGTGTCTGTGTAAATCACCAGGTTAGTGTGTGTCTGTTTCTATACATCACCAGGTCAGTTCGTATGTAAATCACCAGGTCAGTGTAGGTGTGTACATCACCAGGTCAGTGTTTGTGTATATCACCAGGTGTGTGTGTGTTTGTAAATCACCAGTTCAGTGTGTGTGTAAATGACCAGGCACTTTGTGTGTGTGTGTAAATCACCAGGTCAGTGTGTGTAAATCACCAGGTCAGTGTGTGTATATGTTAATCACCAGGTCCGTGTGTGTTAATCACCAGGTCCGTGTGTGTGTGCATAAATCCCCAGGTCAGTGTGTGAGTAAATCGCCAGGTCAGTGTGTGTGTAAATCACCAGGTTAGTGTATGTCTCTGTCTGTACATCACCAGGTCCGTGTGTGTGTGCATAAATCCCCAGGTCAGTGTGTGAGTAAATCGCCAGGACAGTGTGTGTGTAAATCACCAGGTCAGTGTGTGTGTGTGTACATCACCAGGTCAGTGTGTGTGTAAATCACCAGGTCAGTGTGTGTGTGTGTAAATCACCAGGTCCGTGTTTGTCTGTGTAAATCACCAGATCAGTGTGTGTTTGTGTAAATCACCAGATCAGTGTGTGTGTGTGTAAATCAGTGGGTCAGTGTGTATGTAAATCTCCAGGTCAGTGTGTGCGTGTAAATGACCAGATCAGTGTGTGTATGTGTACATCACCAGATCAGTGTGTTTGTGTAAATCAGTGGGTCAGTGTGTGCGTAAATCACCAGGTCAGAGTGTGTGCGTGTAAATCACCAGGTCAGTGTGTGTGTGTGCAATTCACCAGGTTAGTGTGTGTGTGTGTAAATCCCCAGGTCAGTGTGCACGTGTGTAAATCACCAGATCAGTGTGTGTGTAAATCACCAGGTCAGTGTTTGTTTGCGTGTAAATCACCAGGTCAGTGTGTGTATGTGTAAATCACCAGATCAGTGTGTGTGTGTAAATCACCACGCCTGTGTGTGTGTAAATCACCAGGTCAGTGTGTGTGTGAATCACCAGGTCAGTGTGTCTGCGTATAAATCACCAGGTCAGTGTGTCTGTGTGCAAATCACCAGATCAGTGTGTGTGTGTGCAATTCACCAGGTCAGTGTGTGTGCGTATAAATCACCAGGTCAGTGTGTGTGTCTAAATCACCAGGTCAGTGTGTGAGTCTGTGTGTGTGATTAAATCACCAGGAAAGTCTATGTGCGTGCAAATCACTAGGTCAGTGTGTGTGTGTAAATCACCATGTCAGTGTCTCTGTGTGTGTCTGTGTACATCACCAGGTCAGTGCATGTGTACATCACCAGGTCAGTGCATGTGTACATCACCAGGTCAGTGCATGTGTACATCACCAGGTCAGTGTGTGTGTGTTTAAATCACCAGGTCAGTGTGTGTGTGTATAAATCACCAGGTCAGTGTTTGTGTCTGTGGAAATCACCAGGTCAGTGTGTGTGTGTGCGTGCGTTCATCACCAGGTCCTTGTGTGTGTGCATAAATCACCAGGTCAGTGTGTGTGTAAATTCCCAGGTTAGTGTGTCTGTGTGTGTCTGTGTAAATCACCAGGTTAGTGTGTGTCTGTGTCTATACATCACCAGGTCAGTGTATGTGTGTACATCACCAGGTCAGTGTGTGTGTAAATCACCAGGTCAGTGTGTTTGTAAATCATCAGGTCAGTGTGTGTGTGTGTAAATCACCAGGTTAGTGTGTGTGTCTAAATCACCAGGTCAGTGTGTGAGTCTGTGTGTGATTAAATCACCAGGAAAGTCTATGATCGTGCAAATCACTAGGTCAGTGTGTGTGTGTAAATCACCATGTCAGTGTCTCTGTGTGTGTCTGTGTACATCACCAGGTCAGTGCATGTGTACATCACCAGGTCAGTGCATGTGTACATCACCAGGTCAGTGCATGTGTACATCACCAGGTCAGTGCATGTGTACATCACCAGGTCAGTGCATGTGTACATCACCAGGTCAGTGCATGTGTACATCACCAGGTCAGTGTATGTGTGCATATCACCAGATCAGTGTGTGTGTAAATCACCAGGTCAGTGTGTGTGTGTGTGTGTGTAAATCACCAGGTCAGTGTGTGTGTGTAAATCACCAGGTTAGTGTGTGTCTGTATCTGTACATCACCAGGTCAGTGCGTGTGTAAATCACCAGGTCAGTGTGTGTGTGTAAATCACCATGTCAGTGTGTATGTGTATGTAAATCCCCTGGTCAGTTTGCGCGTGTGTAAATCACCAGATCAGTGTGTGTATAAATCACTAGGTCAGTGTGTGTGTGTAAATCACCAGGTCAGTGTGTGTGTGTGTGTGTGTATAAATTACTGGTCAGTGGTATGTTTGTGTAAATCACCACGTCAATGTTTGTGTTAATCGACAGGTCAGTGTGCGCATGTAAATCACAATGTCAGTGTGTGTGTGTAAATCACCAGGTCAGTGTGTGTGTGTGTAAATCACCAGGTTAGTGTGTGTCTGTATCTGTACATCACCAGATCATTGTGTGTGTAAATCACCAGGTCAGTGTGTATGTGTAAATCACCATGTCAGTGTGTGTGTAAATCCCCAGGTCAGTGTGCACGTGTGTAAATCACCAGATCAGTGTGTGTGTAAATCACCAGGTCAGTGTTTGTTTGCGTGTAAATCACCAGGTCAGTGTGTGCATGTGTAAATCACCAGATCAGTGTGTGTGTGTAAATCACCACGCCTGTGTGTGTGTGTAAATCACCAGGTCAGTGTGTGTGTGAATCACCAGGTCAGTATATGTGTGCATATCACCAGATCATTGTGTGTGTAAATCACCAGGTCAGTGTGTGTGTGTACATCACCAGGTCAGTGTGTGTGTGTAAATCACCAGGTTAGTGTGTGTCTGTGTCTATACATCACCAGGTCAGTTCGTGTGTAAATCACCAGGTCAGTATATGTGTGCATATCACCAGATCAGTGTGTGTGTGAATCACCAGGTCAGTGTGTCTGCGTATAAAGCACCAGGTCAGTGTGTCTGTGTGCAAATCACCAGATCAGTGTGTGTGTTTGCAATTCACCAGGTTAGTGTGTGTGCGTGTAAATGACCAGGTCAGTGTGTGTGTTTGTGTTAATCACCAGATCCTTGTGTGTGTGCATAAATCACCAGGTCAGTGTGTGTTTATATTACCAGGTCAGTGTGTGTGTGTGTGTGTACATCACCACGCCACTGTGTGTGTGTAAATCACCAGGTCTGTGTGTGTGTGTGTGTAAATCACCAGGAAGTCTATGTGCGTGCAAATCACTCGGTCAGTGTGTGTGTGTAAATCACCAGGTCTGTGTGCGTGTGTGTGTGTGTTTCCACAAACTGGGGATTTAGTTCGTCAAACTAAGGATTTAGTTCCACAAACTGAGGATTTAGTTCCAGAAACTGGGGATTAATTCCACAAACCGAGGATTTAGTTCAACAAACTGAGGATTGAGTTCCAAAAATTGGGGATTCAGTTCCATAAACTGGGGATTTCGTTCTTCAAACTGAGGATTTAGTCCCACAAACTGAGGATTTAGTACCAGAAACTGGGGATTTGGTTCAACAAACTGAGGATTTAGTTCCATAAACTGGGGATTTAGTTCTTCAAACTGGGGTTTTAGTTCTTCAAACTGGGGATTTAGTTCCACAAACTGGGGATTTAGTTCCACAAACTGGGGATTTAGTTCCAGAAACTGGGGATTTTGTTCCACAAACTGAGGATTTAGTTCCACAAATTGATGATTTAGTTCCAGAAACATAGGATTGATTCCCACAAACTGAGGATTTAGTTCCAGAAACTGAGGATTTAGTTCCAGAAACTGCGGATTTAGTTCCACAAACTGAGGGTTTAGTTCTACAAACTGAGGATTTGGATCCAGAAACTGAGGATTTGGTTCCACAAACTGAGGATTTAGTTCCATAAACTGGCGATTTAGTTCCATAAACTGGGGATTTAGTTCCACGAACTGAAGATTTAGTTCCACAACCTGAAGATTTAGTTCCACAAACTGGGATTTAGTTCATCAAACTGAGGATTTCGTTCCACAAACTGTGGATTCAGTTCCACAAACTGGGGATTTATTTCGACAAACTGTGGATTTAGTTCCACAAACTGGGGATTTAGTTCCAGAAACTTAGGATTTAGTTCCACAAACTGTGGATTTAGTTCCAAAAACTGTGGATTTAGTTCCTAAAACTGGGAATTTAGTTCCATAAACTGGGGATTCAGTCCCACAAACTGAGGATTTAGTACCACAAAGTGGGGATTTAGTTCCAGAAACTGGGGATTTAGTTCCACAAACTGAGGATTTAGTTCCAGAAACTGAGGATTTAGTTCCACATACAGGGGATTTAGTTCCATAAACTGTGGATTTTGTTCCACAAACTGAAGATTTAGTTCCACAAATTGATGATTTAGTTCCAGAAACTTAGGATTTATTTCCACAAACTGAGGATTTAGTTCTACAAACTGAGGATTTAGATCCAGAAACTGGAGATGTAGATCCAGAAACTGAGGATTTGGTTCCACAAACTGAGGATTTAGTTCCATAAACTGGGGATTTAGTTCCATAAACTGGGGATTTAGTTCCACGAACTGAGGATTCAGTTCCACAAACTGGGGATTTATTTCGACAAACTGTGGATTTAGTTCCACAAACTGTGGATTTAGTTCCAGAAACTGGGAATTTAGTTCCAGAAACTGGGAATTTAGTTCCAGAAACTTAGGATTTAGTTCCACAAACTGTGGATTTAGTTCCAGAAACTGTGGATTTAGTTCCACAAACTGGGATTTCGTTCTTCAAACTGAGGATTTAGTTCCATAAACTGGGATTTGTTTCCACAAACTGAGGATTTAGTACCACAAACTGAGGATATAGTTCCAGAAACTGGGGATTTAGTTCCACAAACTGAAGATTTAGTTCCAGAAACTGGGGATTTCGTTCCACAAACTGTGGATTTAGTTCCACAAACTGAGGATTTAGTTCCACAAATTGATGATTTAGTTCCAGAAACTTAGGATTTATTTCCACAAACTGAGGATTTAGTTCTAAAAACTGAGGATTTAGATCCAGAAACTGGAGATGTAGATCCAGAAACTGAGGATTTGGTTCCACAAACTGAGGATTTAGTTCCATAAACTGGGGATTTAGTTCCACAAACTGGTGATTTAGTTCCACAAACTGAGGATTTAGTTCCACAAACTGAGGATTTAGTTCCACATACTGGGGATTTAGTTCCAAAAATTAATCATTTACTTCCACAATCTGAGTATTTAGTTCCAAAAATTGGGGATTTAGTTCCATAAACTGGGGATTTTGTTCCACAAACTGAAGATTTAGTTCCACAAACTGGGGATTTAGTTCCACAAAATGAGGATTTAGTTCCACAAATTGATGATTTAGTTTCAGAAACTTAGGATTTATTTCCACAAACTGAGGATTTAGTTCCACAAATTGATGATTTAGTTCCAGAAACTTAGGATTTATATCCACAAACTGAGGATTTAGTTCTACAAACTGAGGATTTGGATCCAGAAACTGAGGATTTGGTTCCACAAACTGAGGATTTCGTTCCACAAATTGATGATTTAGTTCCAGAAACTTAGGATTTATTTCCACAAACTGAGGATTGACTTCCACAAACTGAGGATTTAGTTCCACATACTGGGGATTCAGTCCCACAAACTGAGGATTTAGTACCACAAAGTGGGGATTTAGTTCCAGAAACTGGGGATTTAGTTCCACAAACTGGGGATTTAGTTCCACAAACTGAAGATTTAGTTCCAGAAACTGGGGATTTAGTTCCACAAACTGAGGATATAGTTCCAGAAACTGGCGATTTAGTTCCACAACCTAGGGATTTAGTTTCACAAACTGGGGATTTAATTCCACAAACTGGGGATTTAGTTTCACAAACTGAGGATTTAGTACCACAAAGTGGGGATTTAGTTCTAGAAACTGGAGATTTGGTTCCATTAACTAAGGATTTAGTTCTACATACTGGGGATTTCGTTCCTCAAACTGAGGATTCAGTTCCACAAACTGTGGATTTAATTCCACAAACTGTGGATTTAGTTCCAAAAATTGGGTATTTAGTTCCAGAAACTTGGGATTTGTTCCAGAAACTTAGGATTTAGTTCCAGGAACGGTGGATTTAGTTCCCCAAACTGAAGATTTCGTTCCACAAATTGATGATTTAGTTCCAGAAACTTAGGATTTATTTCCACAAACTGAGGATTGACTTCCACAAACTGAGGATTTAGTTCCACATACTGGGGATTTAGTTCCAGAAACTGAGGATTTAGTTCTACAAACTGAGGATTTAGATCCAGAAACTGGAGATGTAGATCCAGAAACTGAGGATTTGGTTCCACAAACTGAGGATTTAGTTCCATAAACTGAGGATTTAGTTCCACATACTGGGGATTTAGTTCCAAAAAATAATCATTTACTTCCACAATCTGAGTATTTAGTTCCAAAAATTGGGGATTTAGTTCCATAAACTGGGGATTTTGTTCCACAAACTGAAGATTTAGTTCCACAAACTGGGGATTTATTTCCACAAACAGAGGATTTAGTTCCACAAATTGATGATTTAGTTCCAGAAACTTAGGATTTATATCCACAAACTGAGGATTTAGTTCTACAAACTGAGGATTTGGATCCAGAAACTGAGGATTTGGTTCCACAAACTGAGGATTTAGTGCCATAAACTGGCGATTTAGTTCCATAAACTGGGGATTTAGTTCCACGAACTGAAGATTTAGTTCCACAACCTGAAGATTTAGTTCCACAAACTGGGATTTAGTTCATCAAACTGAGGATTTCGTTCCACAAACTGTGGATTCAGTTCCACAAACTGGGGATTTAGTTTCACAAACTGAGGATTTAGTACCACAAAGTGGGGATTTAGTTCTAGAAACTGGAGATTTGGTTCCATTAACTAAGGATTTAGTTCTACATACTGGGGATTTCGTTCCTCAAACTGAGGATTCAGTTCCACAAACTGTGGATTTAATTCCACAAACTGTGGATTTAGTTCCAAAAATTGGGTATTTAGTTCCAGAAACTTGGGATTTGTTCCAGAAACTTAGGATTTAGTTCCAGAAACGGTGGATTTAGTTCCCCAAACTGAAGATTTCGTTCCACAAATTGATGATTTGGTTCCACTAACTGAGGATTTAGTTCTACATACTGGGGATTTAGTTCCACAAACTGAGGATTTAGTTCCACATACTGGGGATTTAGTACCACAAACTGAGGATATAGTTCCAGAAACTGGCGATTTAGTTCCACAACCTAGGGATTTAGTTTCACAAACTGGGGATTTAATTCCACAAACTGGGGATTTAGTTTCACAAACTGAGGATTTAGTACCACAAAGTGGGGATTTAGTTCTAGAAACTGGAGATTTGGTTCCATTAACTAAGGATTTAGTTCTACATACTGGGGATTTCGTTCCACAAACTGAGGATTCAGTTCCACAAACTGGGGATTTAATTCGACAAACTGTGGATTTAATTCCACAAACTGTGGATTTAGTTCCAAAAATTGGGTATTTAGTTCCAGAAACTTGGGATTTGTTCCAGAAACTTAGGATTTAGTTCCAGAAACGGTGGATTTAGTTCCCCAAACTGAAGATTTAGTTCCACAAATTGATGATTTAGTTCCAGAAACTTAGGATTTATTTCCACAAACTGAGGATTGACTTCCACAAACTGAGGATTTAGTTCCACATACTGGGGATTTAGTTCCAGAAACTGAGGATTTAGTTCTACAAACTGAGGATTTAGATCCAGAAACTGGAGATGTAGATCCAGAAACTGAGGATTTGGTTCCACAAACTGAGGATTTAGTTCCATAAACTGAGGATTTAGTTCCACATACTGGGGATTTAGTTCCAAAAATTAATCATTTACTTCCACAATCTGAGTATTTAGTTCCAGAAATTGGGGATTTAGTTCCATAAACTGGGGATTTTGTTCCACAAACTGAAGATTTAGTTCCACAAACTGGGGATTTAGTTCCACAAACTGAGGATTTAGTTCCACAAATTGATGATTTAGTTTCAGAAACTTAGGATTTATTTCCACAAACTGAGGATTTAGTTCCACAAATTGATGATTTAGTTCCAGAAACTTAGGATTTATATCCACAAACTGAGGATTTAGTTCTACAAACTGAGGATTTGGATCCAGAAACTGAGGATTTGGTTCCACAAACTGAGGATTTAGTTCCATAAACTGGCGATTTAGTTCCATAAACTGGGGATTTAGTTCCACGAACTGAAGATTTAGTTCCACAACCTGAAGATTTAGTTCCACAAACTGGGATTTAGTTCATCAAACTGAGGATTTCGTTCCACAAACTGTGGATTCAGTTCCACAAACTGGGGATTTATTTCGACAAACTGTGGATTTAGTTCCACAAACTGGGGATTTAGTTCCAGAAACTTAGGATTTAGTTCCACAAACTGTGGATTTAGTTCCAAAAACTGTGGATTTAGTTCCTAAAACTGGGAATTTAGTTCCATAAACTGGGGATTCAGTCCCACAAACTGAGGATTTAGTACCACAAAGTGGGGATTTAGTTCCAGAAACTGGGGATTTAGTTCCACAAACTGAGGATTTAGTTCCAGAAACTGAGGATTTAGTTCCACATACAGGGGATTTAGTTCCATAAACTGTGGATTTTGTTCCACAAACTGAAGATTTAGTTCCACAAATTGATGATTTAGTTCCAGAAACTTAGGATTTATTTCCACAAACTGAGGATTTAGTTCTACAAACTGAGGATTTAGATCCAGAAACTGGAGATGTAGATCCAGAAACTGAGGATTTGGTTCCACAAACTGAGGATTTAGTTCCATAAACTGGGGATTTAGTTCCATAAACTGGGGATTTAATTCCACGAACTGAGGATTCAGTTCCACAAACTGGGGATTTATTTCGACAAACTGTGCATTTAGTTCCACAAACTGTGGATTTAGTTCCAGAAACTGGGAATTTAGTTCCAGAAACTGGGAATTTAGTTCCAGAAACTTAGGATTTAGTTCCACAAACTGTGGATTTAGTTCCAGAAACTGTGGATTTAGTTCCACAAACTGGGATTTCGTTCTTCAAACTGAGGATTTAGTTCCATAAACTGGGATTTGTTTCCACAAACTGAGGATTTAGTACCACAAACTGAGGATATAGTTCCAGAAACTGGGGATTTAGTTCCACAAACTGAAGATTTAGTTCCAGAAACTGGGGATTTCGTTCCACAAACTGTGGATTTAGTTCCACAAACTGAGGATTTAGTTCCACAAATTGATGATTTAGTTCCAGAAACTTAGGATTTATTTCCACAAACTGAGGATTTAGTTCTAAAAACTGAGGATTTAGATCCAGAAACTGGAGATGTAGATCCAGAAACTGAGGATTTGGTTCCACAAACTGAGGATTTAGTTCCATAAACTGGGGATTTAGTTCCACAAACTGGTGATTTAGTTCCACAAACTGAGGATTTAGTTCCACAAACTGAGGATTTAGTTCCACATACTGGGGATTTAGTTCCAAAAATTAATCATTTACTTCCACAATCTGAGTATTTAGTTCCAAAAATTGGGGATTTAGTTCCATAAACTGGGGATTTTGTTCCACAAACTGAAGATTTAGTTCCACAAACTGGGGATTTAGTTCCACAAAATGAGGATTTAGTTCCACAAATTGATGATTTAGTTTCAGAAACTTAGGATTTATTTCCACAAACTGAGGATTTAGTTCCACAAATTGATGATTTAGTTCCAGAAACTTAGGATTTATATCCACAAACTGAGGATTTAGTTCTACAAACTGAGGATTTGGATCCAGAAACTGAGGATTTGGTTCCACAAACTGAGGATTTCGTTCCACAAATTGATGATTTAGTTCCAGAAACTTAGGATTTATTTCCACAAACTGAGGATTGACTTCCACAAACTGAGGATTTAGTTCCACATACTGGGGATTCAGTCCCACAAACTGAGGATTTAGTACCACAAAGTGGGGATTTAGTTCCAGAAACTGGGGATTTAGTTCCACAAACTGGGGATTTAGTTCCACAAACTGAAGATTTAGTTCCAGAAACTGGGGATTTAGTTCCACAAACTGAGGATATAGTTCCAGAAACTGGCGATTTAGTTCCACAACCTAGGGATTTAGTTTCACAAACTGGGGATTTAATTCCACAAACTGGGGATTTAGTTTCACAAACTGAGGATTTAGTACCACAAAGTGGGGATTTAGTTCTAGAAACTGGAGATTTGGTTCCATTAACTAAGGATTTAGTTCTACATACTGGGGATTTCGTTCCTCAAACTGAGGATTCAGTTCCACAAACTGTGGATTTAATTCCACAAACTGTGGATTTAGTTCCAAAAATTGGGTATTTAGTTCCAGAAACTTGGGATTTGTTCCAGAAACTTAGGATTTAGTTCCAGGAACGGTGGATTTAGTTCCCCAAACTGAAGATTTCGTTCCACAAATTGATGATTTAGTTCCAGAAACTTAGGATTTATTTCCACAAACTGAGGATTGACTTCCACAAACTGAGGATTTAGTTCCACATACTGGGGATTTAGTTCCAGAAACTGAGGATTTAGTTCTACAAACTGAGGATTTAGATCCAGAAACTGGAGATGTAGATCCAGAAACTGAGGATTTGGTTCCACAAACTGAGGATTTAGTTCCATAAACTGAGGATTTAGTTCCACATACTGGGGATTTAGTTCCAAAAAATAATCATTTACTTCCACAATCTGAGTATTTAGTTCCAAAAATTGGGGATTTAGTTCCATAAACTGGGGATTTTGTTCCACAAACTGAAGATTTAGTTCCACAAACTGGGGATTTATTTCCACAAACAGAGGATTTAGTTCCACAAATTGATGATTTAGTTCCAGAAACTTAGGATTTATATCCACAAACTGAGGATTTAGTTCTACAAACTGAGGATTTGGATCCAGAAACTGAGGATTTGGTTCCACAAACTGAGGATTTAGTGCCATAAACTGGCGATTTAGTTCCATAAACTGGGGATTTAGTTCCACGAACTGAAGATTTAGTTCCACAACCTGAAGATTTAGTTCCACAAACTGGGATTTAGTTCATCAAACTGAGGATTTCGTTCCACAAACTGTGGATTCAGTTCCACAAACTGGGGATTTAGTTTCACAAACTGAGGATTTAGTACCACAAAGTGGGGATTTAGTTCTAGAAACTGGAGATTTGGTTCCATTAACTAAGGATTTAGTTCTACATACTGGGGATTTCGTTCCTCAAACTGAGGATTCAGTTCCACAAACTGTGGATTTAATTCCACAAACTGTGGATTTAGTTCCAAAAATTGGGTATTTAGTTCCAGAAACTTGGGATTTGTTCCAGAAACTTAGGATTTAGTTCCAGAAACGGTGGATTTAGTTCCCCAAACTGAAGATTTCGTTCCACAAATTGATGATTTGGTTCCACTAACTGAGGATTTAGTTCTACATACTGGGGATTTAGTTCCACAAACTGAGGATTTAGTTCCACATACTGGGGATTTAGTACCACAAACTGAGGATATAGTTCCAGAAACTGGCGATTTAGTTCCACAACCTAGGGATTTAGTTTCACAAACTGGGGATTTAATTCCACAAACTGGGGATTTAGTTTCACAAACTGAGGATTTAGTACCACAAAGTGGGGATTTAGTTCTAGAAACTGGAGATTTGGTTCCATTAACTAAGGATTTAGTTCTACATACTGGGGATTTCGTTCCACAAACTGAGGATTCAGTTCCACAAACTGGGGATTTAATTCGACAAACTGTGGATTTAATTCCACAAACTGTGGATTTAGTTCCAAAAATTGGGTATTTAGTTCCAGAAACTTGGGATTTGTTCCAGAAACTTAGGATTTAGTTCCAGAAACGGTGGATTTAGTTCCCCAAACTGAAGATTTAGTTCCACAAATTGATGATTTAGTTCCAGAAACTTAGGATTTATTTCCACAAACTGAGGATTGACTTCCACAAACTGAGGATTTAGTTCCACATACTGGGGATTTAGTTCCAGAAACTGAGGATTTAGTTCTACAAACTGAGGATTTAGATCCAGAAACTGGAGATGTAGATCCAGAAACTGAGGATTTGGTTCCACAAACTGAGGATTTAGTTCCATAAACTGAGGATTTAGTTCCACATACTGGGGATTTAGTTCCAAAAATTAATCATTTACTTCCACAATCTGAGTATTTAGTTCCAGAAATTGGGGATTTAGTTCCATAAACTGGGGATTTTGTTCCACAAACTGAAGATTTAGTTCCACAAACTGGGGATTTAGTTCCACAAACTGAGGATTTAGTTCCACAAATTGATGATTTAGTTTCAGAAACTTAGGATTTATTTCCACAAACTGAGGATTTAGTTCCACAAATTGATGATTTAGTTCCAGAAACTTAGGATTTATATCCACAAACTGAGGATTTAGTTCTACAAACTGAGGATTTGGATCCAGAAACTGAGGATTTGGTTCCACAAACTGAGGATTTAGTTCCATAAACTGGCGATTTAGTTCCATAAACTGGGGATTTAGTTCCACGAACTGAAGATTTAGTTCCACAACCTGAAGATTTAGTTCCACAAACTGGGATTTAGTTCATCAAACTGAGGATTTCGTTCCACAAACTGTGGATTCAGTTCCACAAACTGGGGATTTATTTCGACAAACTGTGGATTTAGTTCCACAAACTGGGGATTTAGTTCCAGAAACTTAGGATTTAGTTCCACAAACTGTGGATTTAGTTCCAAAAACTGTGGATTTAGTTCCTAAAACTGGGAATTTAGTTCCATAAACTGGGGATTCAGTCCCACAAACTGAGGATTTAGTACCACAAAGTGGGGATTTAGTTCCAGAAACTGGGGATTTAGTTCCACAAACTGAGGATTTAGTTCCAGAAACTGAGGATTTAGTTCCACATACAGGGGATTTAGTTCCATAAACTGTGGATTTTGTTCCACAAACTGAAGATTTAGTTCCACAAATTGATGATTTAGTTCCAGAAACTTAGGATTTATTTCCACAAACTGAGGATTTAGTTCTACAAACTGAGGATTTAGATCCAGAAACTGGAGATGTAGATCCAGAAACTGAGGATTTGGTTCCACAAACTGAGGATTTAGTTCCATAAACTGGGGATTTAGTTCCATAAACTGGGGATTTAATTCCACGAACTGAGGATTCAGTTCCACAAACTGGGGATTTATTTCGACAAACTGTGCATTTAGTTCCACAAACTGTGGATTTAGTTCCAGAAACTGGGAATTTAGTTCCAGAAACTGGGAATTTAGTTCCAGAAACTTAGGATTTAGTTCCACAAACTGTGGATTTAGTTCCAGAAACTGTGGATTTAGTTCCACAAACTGGGATTTCGTTCTTCAAACTGAGGATTTAGTTCCATAAACTGGGATTTGTTTCCACAAACTGAGGATTTAGTACCACAAACTGAGGATATAGTTCCAGAAACTGGGGATTTAGTTCCACAAACTGAAGATTTAGTTCCAGAAACTGGGGATTTCGTTCCACAAACTGTGGATTTAGTTCCACAAACTGAGGATTTAGTTCCACAAATTGATGATTTAGTTCCAGAAACTTAGGATTTATTTCCACAAACTGAGGATTTAGTTCTAAAAACTGAGGATTTAGATCCAGAAACTGGAGATGTAGATCCAGAAACTGAGGATTTGGTTCCACAAACTGAGGATTTAGTTCCATAAACTGGGGATTTAGTTCCACAAACTGGTGATTTAGTTCCACAAACTGAGGATTTAGTTCCACAAACTGAGGATTTAGTTCCACATACTGGGGATTTAGTTCCAAAAATTAATCATTTACTTCCACAATCTGAGTATTTAGTTCCAAAAATTGGGGATTTAGTTCCATAAACTGGGGATTTTGTTCCACAAACTGAAGATTTAGTTCCACAAACTGGGGATTTAGTTCCACAAAATGAGGATTTAGTTCCACAAATTGATGATTTAGTTTCAGAAACTTAGGATTTATTTCCACAAACTGAGGATTTAGTTCCACAAATTGATGATTTAGTTCCAGAAACTTAGGATTTATATCCACAAACTGAGGATTTAGTTCTACAAACTGAGGATTTGGATCCAGAAACTGAGGATTTGGTTCCACAAACTGAGGATTTCGTTCCACAAATTGATGATTTAGTTCCAGAAACTTAGGATTTATTTCCACAAACTGAGGATTGACTTCCACAAACTGAGGATTTAGTTCCACATACTGGGGATTCAGTCCCACAAACTGAGGATTTAGTACCACAAAGTGGGGATTTAGTTCCAGAAACTGGGGATTTAGTTCCACAAACTGGGGATTTGTTTCCACAAACTGAGGATTTAGTTCCATAAACTGGGGATTTAGTTCCACAAACTGGGGATTTAGTTCCACAAACTGAAGATTTAGTTCCAGAAACTGGGGATTTAGTTCCACAAACTGGGGATTTAGTTCCAGAAACTTAGGATTTAGTTCCAGAAACTTAGGATTTAGTTCCACAAACTGTGGATTTAGTTCCAGAAACTGTGGATTTAGTTCCACAAACTGAAGATTTAGTTCCACAAACTGGGGATTTAGTTCCACAAACTTACGGTTTAGTTCCACAAATTGATGATTTAGTTCCAGAAACTTAGGATTTATTTCCACAAACTGAGGATTTAGTTCCACAAACTAAGGATTTAATTCCACATACTGGGGATTTCGTTCCACAAACTGAAGATTTAGTTCCAGAAACTGGGGATTTAGTTCCAAAAACTAAGAATTTAGTTCCACATACTGGGGATTTTGTTCCACAAACTGGGGATTTAGTTCCATAAACTGGGGATTTGGTTCCAGAAACTGGGGATTTAGTTCCACAAACTGGGGATTTAGTTAGAGAAACTGTGGATTTAGTTCCATAAACTGAGGATCAGTCCCACAAACTGAAGATTTAGTTCCACAAACTGAGGATTTAGTTCCACAAACTAAGGTTTTAATTCCACATACTGGGGATTTCGTTCCACAAACTGAAGATTTAGTTCCACATACTGGGGATTTAGTTCCATAAACTGGGATTTGTTTCCAGAAACTTAGGATTTATATCCACAAACTGAGGATTTAGTTCTACAAACTGAGGATTTGGATCCAGAAACTGAGGATTTGGTTCCACAAACTGAGGATTTCGTTCCACAAATTGATGATCTAGTTCCAGAAACTTAGGATTTATTTCCACAAACTGAGGATTGACTTCCACAAACTGAGGATTTAGTTCCACATACTGGGGATTCAGTCCCACAAACTGAGGATTTAGTACCACAAAGTGGGGATTTAGTTCCAGAAACTGGGGATTTAGTTCCACAAACTGGGGATTTAGTTCCACAAACTGAAGATTTAGTTCCAGAAACTGGGGATTTAGTTCCACAAACTGAGGATATAGTTCCAGAAACTGGCGATTTAGTTCCACAACCTAGGGATTTAGTTTCACAAACTGGGGATTTAATTCCACAAACTGGGGATTTAGTTTCACAAACTGAGGATTTAGTACCACAAAGTGGGGATTTAGTTCTAGAAACTGGAGATTTGGTTCCATTAACTAAGGATTTAGTTCTACATACTGGGGATTTCGTTCCTCAAACTGAGGATTCAGTTCCACAAACTGTGGATTTAATTCCACAAACTGTGGATTTAGTTCCAAAAATTGGGTATTTAGTTCCAGAAACTGGGGATTTAGTTCCAGAAACTGGGGATTTAGTTCCACAAACTGGGGATTTAGTTCCAGAAACTGGGGATTTAGTTCCAGAAACTGGGGATTTAGTTCCAGAAACTTAGGATTTAGTTCCAGAAACTTAGGATTTAGTTCCACAAACTGTGGATTTAGTTCCAGAAACTGTGGATTTAGTTCCACAAACTGAAGATTTAGTTCCACAAATTGGGGATTTAGATCCACAAACCGGAGATTTAGTTCCAGAAACTGGGGATTTAGTTCCATAAACTGGGGATTTAGTTCCACACACTGAGGCTTTAGTTCCAGAAACTGGAGATTTGGTTCCACTAACTGAGGATTTAGTTCGTCAAACTGAGGATTTAGTTCCACAAACTGAGGATTTGGTTCCACAAACTGAGGATTTAGTTCCACAAACTGAGGATTTAGTTCCAGAAACTTGGGATTTAGTTCCATAAACTGAGGATTTAGTTCCAGAAACTGGGGATTTGGTTGCACTAACTGAGGATTTAGTTCCACTAAACTGGGGATTTAGTTCCACAAACTGAAGATTTAGTTCCACAAACTGGGATTTAGTTCTTCAAACTGAGGATTTAGTTCCACAAACAGGGGATTTCGTTCCACTAACTGAGGATTCAGTTCCACAAACTGTGGATTTATTTCGACAAACTGTGGATTTAGTTCCACAAACTGGGGATTTAGTTCCAGAAACTGGGGATTTAGTTCCAGAAACTGGGGATTTAGTTCCACAAACTGAAGATTTAGTTCCACAAACTGGGATTTAGTTCTTCAAACTGAGCATTTAGTTCCACAAACAGGGGATTTCGTTCCACAAACTGAGGATTCAGTTCCACAAACTGGGGATTTATTTCGACAAACTGTGGATTTAGTTCCACAAACTGGGGATTTAGTTCCAGAAACTGGGGATTTAGTTCCACAAACTGGGGATTTAGTTCCAGAAACTTAGGATTTAGTTCCAGAAACTTAGGATTTAGTTCCACAAACTGTGGATTTAGTTCCACAAACTGAAGATTTAGTTCCACAAACTGGGGATTTAGTTCCACAAACTTACGATTTAGTTCCACAAATTGATGATTTAGTTCCAGAAACTTAGGATTTATTTCCACAAACTGAGGATTTAGTTCCACAAACTAAGGATTTAGTTCCACATACTGGGGATTTCGTTCCATTAACTGAAGATTTAGTTCCACAAATTGGGGATTTAGATCCACAAACTGAAGATTTAGTTCCAGAAACTGGGGATTTAGTTCCAAAAACTAAGAATTTAGTTCCACATACTGGGGATTTTGTTCCATAAACTGGATATTTAGTTCCACATACTGGGGATTTAGTTCCATTAACTGGTGATTTGGTTCCACATTGAAGATTTATTTCCAGAAACTGGGGATTTAGTTCCATAAACTGGGGATTTGGTTCCACAAACTGAGGATTTAGTTAGAGAAACTGTGGATTTAGTTCCATAAACTGAGGATCAGTCCCACAAACTGAAGATTTAGTTCCACAAACTGAGGATTTACTTCCACAAACTGAAGATTTAGTTCCACAAACTGGGATTTAGTTCATCAAACTGAGGATTTCGTTCCACAAACTGAGGATTCAGTTCCACAAACTGGGGATTTATTTCGACAAACTGTGGATTTAGTTCCACAAACTGGGGATTTAGTTCCAGAAACTGGGGATTTAGTTCCAGAAACTGGGGATTTAGTTCCAGAAACTTAGGATTTAGTTCCAGAAACTTAGGATTTAGTTCCACAAACTGTGGATTTAGTTCCAGAAACTGTGGATTTAGTTCCACAAACTGAAGATTTAGTTCCACAAACTGGGGATTTAGTTCCACAAACTTACGATTTAGTTCCACAAATTGATGATTTAGTTCCAGAAACTTAGGATTTATTTCCACAAACTGAGGATTTAGTTCCACAAACTAAGGATTTAGTTCCACATACTGGGGATTTCGTTCCATTAACTGAAGATTTAGTTCCACAAATTGGGGATTTAGATCCACAAACTGGAGATTTAGTTCCAGAAACTGGGGATTTAGTTCCATAAACTGGGGATTTAGTTCCACACACTGAGGCTTTAGTTCCAGAAACTGGAGATTTGGTTCCACTAACTGAGGATTTAGTTCGTCAAACTGAGGATTTAGTTCCACAAACTGAGGATTTAGTTCCACAAACTGAGGATTTGGTTCCACAAACTGAGGATTTAGTTCCACAAACTGAGGATTTAGTTCCAGAAACTTGGGATTTAGTTCCATAAACTGAGGATTTAGTTCCAGAAACTGGGGATTTGGTTGCACTAACTGAGGATTTAGTTCCACTAAACTGGGGATTTAGTTCCACAAACTGAAGATATGGTTCCACAAACTGGGATTTAGTTCTTCAAACTGAGGATTTAGTTCCACAAACAGGGGATTTCGTTCCAAAAACTGAGGATTTATTTCCACAAACTGGGGATTTATTTCCAGAAACTGGGGATTTAGTTCCAGAAACTTAGGATTTAGTTCCACAAACTGTGGATTTAGTTCCAGAAACTGAAGATTTAGTTCCACAAACTGGGATTTAGTTCTTCAAACTGAGGATTTAGTTCCACAAACAGGGGATTTCGTTCCACAAACTGAGGATTCAGTTCCACAAACTGGGGATTTATTTCGACAAACTGTGGATTTAGTTCCACAAACTGGGGATTTAGTTCGAGAAACTGGGGATTTAGTTCCAGAAACTGGGGATTTAGTTCCAGAAACTTTGGATTTAGTTCCAGAAACTTAGGATTTAGTTCCACAAACTGTGGATTTAGTTCCAGAAACTGTGGATTTAGTTCCACAAACTGAAGATTTAGTTCCACAAACTGGGGATTTAGTTCCACAAACTTACGATTTAGTTCCACAAATTGATGATTTAGTTCCAGAAACTTAGGATTTATTTCCACAAACTGAGGATTTAGTTCCACAAACTAAGGATTTAGTTCCACATACTGGGGATTTCGTTCCATTAACTGAAGATTTAGTTCCACAAATTGGGGATTTAGATCCACAAACGGAAGATTTAGTTCCAGAAACTGGGGATTTAGTTCCAAAAACTAAGAATTTAGTTCCACATACTGGGGAGTTTGTTCCATAAACTGGATATTTAGTTCTACAAACTGGGGATTTAGTTCCACAAGCTGAGGATTTAGTTCCACATACTGGGGATTTAGTTCCATTAACTGGTGATTTGGTTCCACATTGAAGACTTATTTCCAGAAACTGGGGATTTAGTTCCATAAACTGGGGATTTGGTTCCACAAACTGAGGATTTAGTTAGAGAAACTGTGGATTTAGTTCCATAAACTGAGGATCAGTCCCACAAATTGAAGATTTAGTTCCACAAACTGTGGATTTAGTTCCACAAACTGTGGATTTAGTTCCAAAAACTGGGGATTTAGTTCCAGAAACTGGGGATTTAGTTCCATAAACTGAGGATTTAGTTCCACATACTGGGGATTTAGTTCCATAAACTGGGATTTGGTTCCACAAACTGAATATTTAGTTCCACAAACTGAGGATTTACTTCCACAAACTGAGGATTTAGTTCATCAAACTGAGGATTTCGTTCCACAAACTGAGGATTCAGTTCCACAAACTGGTGATTTGTTTCGACAAACTGTGGATTTAGTTCCACAAACTGGGGATTTAGTTCCAGAAACTGGGGATTTAGTTCCAGAAACTTAGGATTTAGTTCCAGAAACTTAGGATTTAGTTCCACAAACTGTGGATTTAGTTCCAGAAACTGTGGATTTAGTTCCACAAACTGAAGATTTAGTTCCACAAACTGGGAATTTAGTTCCACAAACTTACGATTTAGTTCCACAAATTGATGATTTAGTTCCAGAAACTTAGGATTTATTTCCACAAACTGAGGATTTAGTTCCACAAACTAAGGATTTAGTTCCACATACTGGGGATTTCGTTCCATTAACTGAAGATTTAGTTCCACAAATTGGGGATTTAGATCCACAAACTGAAGATTTAGTTCCAGAAACTGGGGATTTAGTTCCAAAAACTAAGAATTTAGTTCCACATACTGGGGATTTTGTTCCATAAACTGGATATTTAGTTCCATTAACTGGGGATTTGGTTCCAAAAACTGAAGATTTAGTTCCACAAACTGGGATTTCGTTCTACAAACTGAGGATTTCGTTCCACAAACTGAGGCTTCAGTTCCACAATCTGGGGATTTATTTCGACAAACTGTGGATTTAGTACCACAAAGTGGGAACTTAGTTCCATAAACTGGATATTTAGTTCCACAAACTGGGGATTTAGTTCCACAAGCTGAGGATTTAGTTCCACATACTGGGGATTTAGTTCCATTAACTGGTGATTTGGTTCCACATTGAAGATTTATTTCCAGAAACTGGGGATTTAGTTCCATAAACTGGGGATTTGGTTCCACAAACTGAGGATTTAGTTAGAGAAACTGTGGATTTAGTTCCATAAACTGAGGATCAGTCCCACAAACTGAAGATTTAGTTCCACAAACTGAGGATTTACTTCCACAAACTGAAGATTTAGTTCCACAAACTGGGATTTAGTTCATCAAACTGAGGATTTCGTTCCACAAACTGAGGATTCAGTTCCACAAACTGGGGATTTATTTCGACAAACTGTGGATTTAGTTCCACAAACTGGGGATTTAGTTCCAGAAACTGGGGATTTAGTTCCAGAAACTGGGGATTTAGTTCCAGAAACTTAGGATTTAGTTCCAGAAACTTAGGATTTAGTTCCACAAACTGTGGATTTAGTTCCAGAAACTGTGGATTTAGTTCCACAAACTGAAGATTTAGTTCCACAAACTGGGGATTTAGTTCCACAAACTTACGATTTAGTTCCACAAATTGATGATTTAGTTCCAGAAACTTAGGATTTATTTCCACAAACTGAGGATTTAGTTCCACAAACTAAGGATTTAGTTCCACATACTGGGGATTTCGTTCCATTAACTGAAGATTTAGTTCCACAAATTGGGGATTTAGATCCACAAACTGGAGATTTAGTTCCAGAAACTGGGGATTTAGTTCCATAAACTGGGGATTTAGTTCCACACACTGAGGCTTTAGTTCCAGAAACTGGAGATTTGGTTCCACTAACTGAGGATTTAGTTCGTCAAACTGAGGATTTAGTTCCACAAACTGAGGATTTGGTTCCACAAACTGAGGATTTAGTTCCACAAACTGAGGATTTAGTTCCAGAAACTTGGGATTTAGTTCCATAAACTGAGGATTTAGTTCCAGAAACTGGGGATTTGGTTGCACTAACTGAGGATTTAGTTCCACTAAACTGGGGATTTAGTTCCACAAACTGAAGATATGGTTCCACAAACTGGGATTTAGTTCTTCAAACTGAGGATTTAGTTCCACAAACAGGGGATTTCGTTCCACAAACTGAGGATTTATTTCCACAAACTGGGGATTTATTTCCAGAAACTGGGGATTTAGTTCCAGAAACTTAGGATTTAGTTCCACAAACTGTGGATTTAGTTCCAGAAACTGAAGATTTAGTTCCACAAACTGGGATTTAGTTCTTCAAACTGAGGATTTAGTTCCACAAACAGGGGATTTCGTTCCACAAACTGAGGATTCAGTTCCACAAACTGGGGATTTATTTCGACAAACTGTGGATTTAGTTCCACAAACTGGGGATTTAGTTCGAGAAACTGGGGATTTAGTTCCAGAAACTGGGGATTTAGTTCCAGAAACTTTGGATTTAGTTCCAGAAACTTAGGATTTAGTTCCACAAACTGTGGATTTAGTTCCAGAAACTGTGGATTTAGTTCCACAAACTGAAGATTTAGTTCCACAAACTGGGGATTTAGTTCCACAAACTTACGATTTAGTTCCACAAATTGATGATTTAGTTCCAGAAACTTAGGATTTATTTCCACAAACTGAGGATTTAGTTCCACAAACTGAGGATTTAGTTCCACATACTGGGGATTTCGTTCCATTAACTGAAGATTTAGTTCCACAAATTGGGGATTTAGATCCACAAACGGAAGATTTAGTTCCAGAAACTGGGGATTTAGTTCCAAAAACTAAGAATTTAGTTCCACATACTGGGGAGTTTGTTCCATAAACTGGATATTTAGTTCTACAAACTGGGGATTTAGTTCCACAAGCTGAGGATTTAGTTCCACATACTGGGGATTTAGTTCCATTAACTGGTGATTTGGTTCCACATTGAAGACTTATTTCCAGAAACTGGGGATTTAGTTCCATAAACTGGGGATTTGGTTCCACAAACTGAGGATTTAGTTAGAGAAACTGTGGATTTAGTTCCATAAACTGAGGATCAGTCCCACAAATTGAAGATTTAGTTCCACAAACTGTGGATTTAGTTCCACAAACTGTGGATTTAGTTCCAAAAACTGGGGATTTAGTTCCAGAAACTGGGGATTTAGTTCCATAAACTGAGGATTTAGTTCCACATACTGGGGATTTAGTTCCATAAACTGGGATTTGGTTCCACAAACTGAATATTTAGTTCCACAAACTGAGGATTTACTTCCACAAACTGAGGATTTAGTTCATCAAACTGAGGATTTCGTTCCACAAACTGAGGATTCAGTTCCACAAACTGGTGATTTGTTTCGACAAACTGTGGATTTAGTTCCACAAACTGGGGATTTAGTTCCAGAAACTGGGGATTTAGTTCCAGAAACTTAGGATTTAGTTCCAGAAACTTAGGATTTAGTTCCACAAACTGTGGATTTAGTTCCAGAAACTGGGGATTTAGTTCCAGAAACTTAGGATTTAGTTCCAGAAACTTAGGATTTAGTTCCACAAACTGTGGATTTAGTTCCAGAAACTGTGGATTTAGTTCCACAAACTGAAGATTTAGTTCCACAAACTGGGAATTTAGTTCCACAAACTTACGATTTAGTTCCACAAATTGATGATTTAGTTCCAGAAACTTAGGATTTATTTCCACAAACTGAGGATTTAGTTCCACAAACTAAGGATTTAGTTCCACATACTGGGGATTTCGTTCCATTAACTGAAGATTTAGTTCCAGAAATTGGGGATTTAGATCCACAAACTGGAGATTTAGTTCCAGAAACTGGGGATTTAGTTCCATAAACTGGGGATTTAGTTCCACACACTGAGGCTTTAGTTCCAGAAACTGGAGATTTGGTTCCACTAACTGAGGATTTAGTTCGTCAAACTGAGGATTTAGTTCAACAAACTGAGGATTTGGTTCCACAAACTGAGGATTTGGTTCCACAAACTGAGGATTTAGTTCCAGAAACTTGGGATTTAGTTCCATAAACTGAGGTTTTGGTTCCAGAAACTGGGGATTTGGTTGCACTAACTGAGGATTTAGTTCCACTAAACTGGGGATTTAGTTCCACAAACTGAAGATTTAGTTCCACAAACTGGGATTTAGTTCGTCAAACTGAGGATTTAGTTCAACAAACTGAGGATTTGGTTCCACAAACTGAGGATTTGGTTCCACAAACTGAGGATTTAGTTCCAGAAACTTGGGATTTAGTTCCATAAACTGAGGTTTTGGTTCCAGAAACTGGGGATTTGGTTGCACTAACTGAGGATTTAGTTCAACAAACTGAGGATTTGGTTCCACAAACTGAGGATTTGGTTCCACAAACTGAGGATTTAGTTCCAGAAACTTGGGATTTAGTTCCATAAACTGAGGTTTTGGTTCCAGAAACTGGGGATTTGGTTGCACTAACTGAGGATTTAGTTCCACTAAACTGGGGATTTAGTTCCACAAACTGAAGATTTAGTTCCACAAACTGGGATTTAGTTCTTCAAACTGAGGATTTAGTTCCACAAACTGAGGATTTAGTTCCACATACTGGTGATTTAGTTCCATAAACTGGGATTTAGTTCCACAAACTGAAGATTTAGTTCCACAAACTGGGATTTAGTTCTTCAAACTGAGGATTTAGTTCCACGAACAGGGGATTTCGTTCCACAAACTGGGGATTTAGTTCCAGAAACTGGAGATTTGGTTCCACTAACTGAGGATTTAGTTCTACATACTGGGGATTTAGTTCCACAAACTGAGGATTTAGTTCCACATACTGGGGATTTAGTACCACAAACTGAGGATATAGTTCCAGAAACTGGCGATTTAGTTCCACAACCTAGGGATTTAGTTTCACAAACTGGGGATTTAATTCCACAAACTGGGGATTTAGTTTCACAAACTGAGGATTTAGTACCACAAAGTGGGGATTTAGTTCTAGAAACTGGAGATTTGGTTCCATTAACTAAGGATTTAGTTCTACATACTGGGGATTTCGTTCCACAAACTGAGGATTCAGTTCCACAAACTGGGGATTTAATTCGACAAACTGTGGATTTAATTCCACAAACTGTGGATTTAGTTCCAAAAATTGGGTATTTAGTTCCAGAAACTTGGGATTTGTTCCAGAAACTTAGGATTTAGTTCCAGAAACGGTGGATTTAGTTCCCCAAACTGAAGATTTAGTTCCACAAATTGATGATTTAGTTCCAGAAACTTAGGATTTATTTCCACAAACTGAGGATTGACTTCCACAAACTGAGGATTTAGTTCCACATACTGGGGATTTAGTTCCAGAAACTGAGGATTTAGTTCTACAAACTGAGGATTTAGATCCAGAAACTGGAGATGTAGATCCAGAAACTGAGGATTTGGTTCCACAAACTGAGGATTTAGTTCCATAAACTGAGGATTTAGTTCCACATACTGGGGATTTAGTTCCAAAAATTAATCATTTACTTCCACAATCTGAGTATTTAGTTCCAGAAATTGGGGATTTAGTTCCATAAACTGGGGATTTTGTTCCACAAACTGAAGATTTAGTTCCACAAACTGGGGATTTAGTTCCACAAACTGAGGATTTAGTTCCACAAATTGATGATTTAGTTTCAGAAACTTAGGATTTATTTCCACAAACTGAGGATTTAGTTCCACAAATTGATGATTTAGTTCCAGAAACTTAGGATTTATATCCACAAACTGAGGATTTAGTTCTACAAACTGAGGATTTGGATCCAGAAACTGAGGATTTGGTTCCACAAACTGAGGATTTAGTTCCATAAACTGGCGATTTAGTTCCATAAACTGGGGATTTAGTTCCACGAACTGAAGATTTAGTTCCACAACCTGAAGATTTAGTTCCACAAACTGGGATTTAGTTCATCAAACTGAGGATTTCGTTCCACAAACTGTGGATTCAGTTCCACAAACTGGGGATTTATTTCGACAAACTGTGGATTTAGTTCCACAAACTGTGGATTTAGTTCCAAAAATTGGGAATTTAGTTCCAGAAACTGGGGATTTAGTTCCAGAAACTTAGGATTTAGTTCCTAAAACTGGGAATTTAGTTCCATAAACTGGGGATTCAGTCCCACAAACTGAGGATTTAGTACCACAAAGTGGGGATTTAGTTCCAGAAACTGGGGATTTAGTTCCACAAACTGAGGATTTAGTTCCACAAGCTGAAGATTTAGTTCCACAAAATGAGGATTTAGTTCCACAAACTGGGGATTTAGTTCCACAAACTGAAGATTTAGTTCCAGAAACTGGGGATTTAGTTCCACAAACTGGGGATTTAGTGCCACAAACTGGGGATTTAGTTCCACAAACTTACGATTTAGTTCCACAAATTGATGATTTAGTTCCAGAAACTTAGGATTTATTTCCACAAACTGAGGATTTAGTTCCACAAACTAAGGATTTAGTTCCACATACTGGGGATTTCGTTCCACAAACTGAAGATTTAGTTCCAGAAACTGGGGATTTAGTTCCAAAAACTAAGAATTTAGTTCCACATACTGGGGATTTTGTTCCATAAACTGGATATTTAGTTCCATTAACTGGGGATTTGGTTCCAAAAACTGAAGATTTAGTTCCACAAACTGGGATTTCGTTCTACAAACTGAGGATTTCGTTCCACAAACTGAGGCTTCAGTTCCATAATCTGGGGATTTATTTCGACAAACTGTGGATTTAGTACCACAAAGTGGGAACTTAGTTCCATAAACTGGATATTTAGTTCCACAAACTGGGGATTTAGTTCCACAAGCTGAGGATTTAGTTCCACATACTGGGGATTTAGTTCCATAAACTGGGGATTTGGTTCCACAAACTGAGGATTTAGTTAGAGAAACTGTGGATTTAGTTCCATAAACTGAGGATCAGTCCCACAAACTGAAGATTTAGTTCCACAAACTGTGGATTTAATTCCACAAACTGTGGATTTAGTTCCAAAAACTGGGGATTTAGTTCCAGAAACTGGGGATTTAGATCCACAAACTGAGGATTTAGTTCCACAAGCTGAAGATTTAGTTCCACAAAATGAGGATTTAGTTCCACAAACTGGGGATTTAGTTCCACAAACTGAAGATTTAGTTCCAGAAACTGGGGATTTAGTTCCACAAACTGGGGATTTAGTGCCACAAACTGGGGATTTAGTTCCACAAACTTACGATTTAGTTCCACAAATTGATGATTTAGTTCCAGAAACTTAGGATTTATTTCCACAAACTGAGGATTTAGTTCCACAAACTAAGGATTTAGTTCCACATACTGGGGATTTCGTTCCACAAACTGAAGATTTAGTTCCAGAAACTGGGGATTTAGTTCCAAAAACTAAGAATTTAGTTCCACATACTGGGGATTTTGTTCCATAAACTGGATATTTAGTTCCATTAACTGGGGATTTGGTTCCAAAAACTGAAGATTTAGTTCCACAAACTGGGATTTCGTTCTACAAACTGAGGATTTCGTTCCACAAACTGAGGCTTCAGTTCCATAATCTGGGGATTTATTTCGACAAACTGTGGATTTAGTACCACAAAGTGGGAACTTAGTTCCATAAACTGGATATTTAGTTCCACAAACTGGGGATTTAGTTCCACAAGCTGAGGATTTAGTTCCACATACTGGGGATTTAGTTCCATAAACTGGGGATTTGGTTCCACAAACTGAGGATTTAGTTAGAGAAACTGTGGATTTAGTTCCATAAACTGAGGATCAGTCCCACAAACTGTGGATTTAGTTCCAAAAACTGGGGATTTAGTTCCAGAAACTGGGGATTTGGTTCCACAAACTGAGGATTTAGTTAGAGAAACTGTGGATTTAGTTCCACAAACTGTGGATTTAGTTCCACAAACTGTGGATTTAGTTCCAAAAACTGGGGATTTAGTTCCAGAAACTGGGGATTTAGATCCACAAACTGAGGATTTAGTTCCACATACTGGGGATTTAGTTCCATAAACTGGGATTTGGTTCCACAAACTGAATATTTAGTTCCACAAATTGATGATTTAGTTCCAGAAACTTAGGATTTATTTCCACAAACTGAGGATTTAGTTCCACAAACTAAGGATTTAGTTCCACATACTGGGGATTTCGTTCCATTAACTGAAGATTTAGTTCCACAAATTGGGGATTTAGTTCCACAAACTGAAGATTTAGTTCCAGAAACTGGGGATTTAGTTCCACAAACTGGGGATTTAGTTCCAGAAACTTAGGATTTAGTTCCAGAAACTTAGGATTTAGTTCCACAAACTGTGGATTTAGTTCCAGAAACTGTGGATTTAGTTCCACAAACTGAAGATTTAGTTCCACAAACTGGGGATTTAGTTCCACAAACTTACGATTTAGTTCCACAAATTGATGATTTATTTCCAGAAACTTAGGATTTATTTCCACAAACTGAGGATTTAGTTCCACAAACTAAGGATTTAGCTCCACATACTGGGGATTTCGTTCCATTAACTGAAGATTTAGTTCCACAAATTGGGGATTTAGATCCACAAACTGAAGATTTAGTTCCAGAAACTGGGGATTTAGTTCCAAAAACTAAGAATTTAGTTCCACATACTGGGGATTTTGTTCCATAAACTGGATATTTAGTTCCATTAACTGGGGATTTGGTTCCAAAAACTGAAGATTTAGTTCCACAAACTGGGATTTCGTTCTACAAACTGAGGATTTCGTTCCACAAACTGAGGCTTCAGTTCCACAATCTGGGGATTTATTTCGACAAACTGTGGATTTAGTACCACAAAGTGGGAACTTAGTTCCATAAACTGGATATTTAGTTCCACAAACTGGGGATTTAGTTCCACAAGCTGAGGATTTAGTTCCACATACTGGGGATTTAGTTCCATTAACTGGTGATTTGGTTCCATATTGAAGATTTATTTCCAGAAACTGGGGATTTAGTTCCATAAACTGGTGATTTGGTTCCACAAACTGAGGATTTAGTTAGAGAAACTGTGGATTTAGTTCCATAAACTGAGGATCAGTCCCACAAACTGAAGATTTAGTTCCACAAACTGTGGATTTAGTTCCACAAACTGTGGATTTAGTTCGAAAAACTGGGGATTTAGTTCCAGAAACTGGGGATTTAGTTGCACAAACTGAGGATTTAGTTCCACATACTGGGGATTTAGTTCCATAAACTGGGATTTGGTTCCACAAACTGAAGATTTAGTTCCACAAACTGAGGGTTTACTTCCACAAACTGAGGATTTAGTTCATCAAACTGAGGATTTCGTTCCACAAACTGAGGATTCAGTTCCACAAACTGGTGATTTGTTTCGACAAACTGTGGATTTAGTTCCACAAACTGGGGATTTAGTTCCAGAAACTGGGGATTTAGTTCCAGAAACTTAGGATTTAGTTCCAGAAACTTAGGATTTAGTTCCACAAACTGTGGATTTAGTTCCAGAAACTGTGGATTTAGTTCCACAAACTGAAGATTTAGTTCCACAAACTGGGGATTTAGTTCCACAAACTTACGATTTAGTTCCACAAATTGATGATTTAGTTCCTGAAACTTAGGATTTATTTCCACAAACTGAGGATTTAGTTCCACAAACTAAGGATTTAGTTCCACATACTGGGGATTTCGTTCCATTAACTGAAGATTTAGCTCCACAAATTGGGGATTTAGATCCACAAACTGGAGATTTAGTTCCAGAAACTGGGGATTTAGTTCCATAAACTGGGGATTTAGTTCCACACACTGAGGCTTTAGTTCCAGAAACTGGAGATTTGGTTCCACTAACTGAGGATTTAGTTCGTCAAACTGAGGATTTAGTTCCACAAACTGAGGATTTGGTTCCACAAACTGAGGATTTAGTTCCACAAACTGAGAATTTAGTTCCAGAAACTTGGGATTTAGTTCCATAAACTGAGGATTTAGTTCCAGAAACTGGGGATTTGGTTGCACTAACTGAGGATTTAGTTCCACTAAACTGGGGATTTAGTTCCACAAACTGGGATTTAGTTCTTCAAACTGAGGATTTAGTTCCACAAACAGGGGATTTCGTTCCACAAACTGAGGATTCAGTTCCACAAACTGGGGATTTATTTCGACAAACTGTGGATTTAGTTCCAGAAACTGGGGATTTAGTTCCAGAAACTGGGGATTTAGTTCCAGAAACTTAGGATTTAGTTCCAGAAACTGAAGATTTAGTTCCACATACTGGGGATTTCGTTCCATTAACTGAAAATTTAGTTCCAGAAATTGGGGATTCAGTTCCACAAACTGGGGATTTATTTCGACAAACTGTGGATTTAGTTCCAGAAACTGGGGATTTAGTTCCACAAACTGTGGATTTAGTTCCAGAAACTGTGGATTTAGTTCCACAAACTGAAGATTTAGTTCCACAAACTGGGGATTTAGTTCCACAAACTGAAGATTTAGTTCCACATACTGGGGATTTCGTTCCATTAACTGAAAATTTAGTTCCAGAAATTGGGGATTTAGATCCACAAACTGGAGATTTAGTTCCAGAAACTGGGGATTTAGTTCCATAAACTGGGGATTTAGTTCCACACACTGAGGCTTTAGTTCCAGAAACTGGAGATTTGGTTCCACTAACTGAGGATTTAGTTCGTCAAACTGAGGATTTAGTTCCACAAACTGAGGATTTGGTTCCACAAACTGAAGATTTAGTTCCACAAACTGGGGATTTAGTTCCACAAACTGAAGATTTAGTTCCACATACTGGGGATTTCGTTCCATTAACTGAAAATTTAGTTCCAGAAATTGGGGATTTAGATCCACAAACTGGAGATTTAGTTCCAGAAACTGGGGATTTGGTTGCACTAACTGAGGATTTAGTTCCACTAAACTGGGGATTTAGTTCCACAAACTGAAGATTTAGTTCCACAAACTGGGATTTAGTTCTTCAAACTGAGGATTTAGTTCCACATACTGGTGATTTAGTTCCATAAACTGGGATTTAGTTCCACAAACTGAAGATTTAGTTCCACAAACTGGGATTTAGTTCTTCAAACTGAGGATTTAGTTCCACGAACAGGGGATTTCGTTCCACAAACTGGCGATTTAGTTCCACAACCTAGGGATTTAGTTTCACAAACTGGGGATTTAATTCCACAAACTGGGGATTTAGTTTCACAAACTGAGGATTTAGTACCACAAAGTGGGGATTTAGTTCAGAAACTGGAGATTTGGTTCCATTAACTAAGGATTTAGTTCTACATACTGGGGATTTCGTTCCACAAACTGAGGATTCAGTTCCACAAACTGGGGATTTAATTCGACAAACTGTGGATTTAATTCCACAAACTGTGGATTTAGTTCCAAAAATTGGGTATTTAGTTCCAGAAACTTGGGATTTGTTCCAGAAACTTAGGATTTAGTTCCAGAAACGGTGGATTTAGTTCCCCAAACTGAAGATTTAGTTCCACAAATTGATGATTTAGTTGCAGAAACTTAGGATTTATTTCCACAAACTGAGGATTGACTTCCACAAACTGAGGATTTAGTTCCACATACTGGGGATTTAGTTCCAGAAACTGAGGATTTGGTTCCACAAACTGAGGATTTAGTTCCATAAACTGAGGATTTAGTTCCACATACTGGGGATTTAGTTCCAAAAATTAATCATTTACTTCCACAATCTGAGTATTTAGTTCCAAAAATTGGGGATTTAGTTCCATAAACTGGGGATTTTGTTCCACAAACTGAAGATTTAGTTCCACAAACTGGGGATTTAGTTCCAGAAACTTAGGATTTAGTTCCACAAACTGTGGATTTAGTTCCAGAAACTGTGGATTTAGTTCCACAAACTGAAGATTTAGTTCCACAAACTGGGGATTTAGTTCCACAAACTTACGATTTAGTTCCACATACTGGGGATTTCGTTCCATTAACTGAAAATTTAGTTCCAGAAATTGGGGATTTAGATCCACAAACTGGAGATTTAGTTCCAGAAACTGGGGATTTGGTTGCACTAACTGAGGATTTAGTTCCACTAAACTGGGGATTTAGTTCCACAAACTGAAGATTTAGTTCCACAAACTGGGATTTAGTTCTTCAAACTGAGGATTTAGTTCCACATACTGGTGATTTAGTTCCATAAACTGGGATTTAGTTCCACAAACTGAAGATTTAGTTCCACAAACTGGGATTTAGTTCTTCAAACTGAGGATTTAGTTCCACGAACAGGGGATTTCGTTCCACAAACTGGCGATTTAGTTCCACAACCTAGGGATTTAGTTTCACAAACTGGGGATTTAATTCCACAAACTGGGGATTTAGTTTCACAAACTGAGGATTTAGTACCACAAAGTGGGGATTTAGTTCTAGAAACTGGAGATTTGGTTCCATTAACTAAGGATTTAGTTCTTCATACTGGGGATTTCGTTCCACAAACTGAGGATTCAGTTCCACAAACTGGGGATTTAATTCGACAAACTGTGGATTTAATTCCACAAACTGTGGATTTAGTTCCAAAAATTGGGTATTTAGTTCCAGAAACTTGGGATTTGTTCCAGAAACTTAGGATTTAGTTCCAGAAACGGTGGATTTAGTTCCCCAAACTGAAGATTTAGTTCCACAAATTGATGATTTAGTTGCAGAAACTTAGGATTTATTTCCACAAACTGAGGATTGACTTCCACAAACTGAGGATTTAGTTCCACATACTGGGGATTTAGTTCCAGAAACTGAGGATTTAGTTCTACAAACTGAGGATTTAGATCCAGAAACTGGAGATGTAGATCCAGAAACTGAGGATTTGGTTCCACAAACTGAGGATTTAGTTCCATAAACTGAGGATTTAGTTCCACATACTGGGGATTTAGTTCCAAAAATTAATCATTTACTTCCACAATCTGAGTATTTAGTTCCAAAAATTGGGGATTTAGTTCCATAAACTGGGGATTTTGTTCCACAAACTGAAGATTTAGTTCCACAAACTGGGGATTTAGTTCCACAAACTTACGATTTAGTTCCACAAATTGATGATTTATTTCCAGAAACTTAGGATTTATTTCCACAAACTGAGGATTTAGTTCCACAAACTAAGGATTTAGCTCCACATACTGGGGATTTCGTTCCATTAACTGAAGATTTAGTTCCACAAATTGGGGATTTAGATCCACAAACTGAAGATTTAGTTCCAGAAACTGGGGATTTAGTTCCAAAAACTAAGAATTTAGTTCCACATACTGGGGATTTTGTTCCATAAACTGGATATTTAGTTCCATTAACTGGGGATTTGGTTCCAAAAACTGAAGATTTAGTTCCACAAACTGGGATTTCGTTCTACAAACTGAGGATTTCGTTCCACAAACTGAGGCTTCAGTTCCACAATCTGGGGATTTATTTCGACAAACTGTGGATTTAGTACCACAAAGTGGGAACTTAGTTCCATAAACTGGATATTTAGTTCCACAAACTGGGGATTTAGTTCCACAAGCTGAGGATTTAGTTCCACATACTGGGGATTTAGTTCCATTAACTGGTGATTTGGTTCCATATTGAAGATTTATTTCCAGAAACTGGGGATTTAGTTCCATAAACTGGTGATTTGGTTCCACAAACTGAGGATTTAGTTAGAGAAACTGTGGATTTAGTTCCATAAACTGAGGATCAGTCCCACAAACTGAAGATTTAGTTCCACAAACTGTGGATTTAGTTCCACAAACTGTGGATTTAGTTCGAAAAACTGGGGATTTAGTTCCAGAAACTGGGGATTTAGTTGCACAAACTGAGGATTTAGTTCCACATACTGGGGATTTAGTTCCATAAACTGGGATTTGGTTCCACAAACTGAAGATTTAGTTCCACAAACTGAGGGTTTACTTCCACAAACTGAGGATTTAGTTCATCAAACTGAGGATTTCGTTCCACAAACTGAGGATTCAGTTCCACAAACTGGTGATTTGTTTCGACAAACTGTGGATTTAGTTCCACAAACTGGGGATTTAGTTCCAGAAACTGGGGATTTAGTTCCAGAAACTTAGGATTTAGTTCCAGAAACTTAGGATTTAGTTCCACAAACTGTGGATTTAGTTCCAGAAACTGTGGATTTAGTTCCACAAACTGAAGATTTAGTTCCACAAACTGGGGATTTAGTTCGTCAAACTTACGATTTAGTTCCACAAATTGATGATTTAGTTCCTGAAACTTAGGATTTATTTCCACAAACTGAAGATTTAGTTCCACAAACTAAGGATTTAGTTCCACATACTGGGGATTTCGTTCCATTAACTGAAGATTTAGCTCCACAAATTGGGGATTTAGATCCACAAACTGGAGATTTAGTTCCAGAAACTGGGGATTTATTTCCATAAACTGGGGATTTAGTTCCACACACTGAGGCTTTAGTTCCAGAAACTGGAGATTTGGTTCCACTAACTGAGGATTTAGTTCGTCAAACTGAGGATTTAGTTCCACAAACTGAGGATTTGGTTCCACAAACTGAGGATTTAGTTCCACAAACTGAGAATTTAGTTCCAGAAACTTGGGATTTAGTTCCATAAACTGAGGATTTAGTTCCAGAAACTGGGGATTTGGTTGCACTAACTGAGGATTTAGTTCCACTAAACTGGGGATTTAGTTCCACAAACTGAAGATTTAGTTCCACAAACTGGGATTTAGTTCTTCAAACTGAGGATTTAGTTCCACAAACAGGGGATTTCGTTCCACAAACTGAGGATTCAGTTCCACAAACTGGGGATTTATTTCGACAAACTGTGGATTTAGTTCCAGAAACTGGGGATTTAGTTCCAGAAACTGGGGATTTAGTTCCAGAAACTTAGGATTTAGTTCCAGAAACTGAAGATTTAGTTCCACATACTGGGGATTTCGTTCCATTAACTGAAAATTTAGTTCCAGAAATTGGGGATTCAGTTCCACAAACTGGGGATTTATTTCGACAAACTGTGGATTTAGTTCCAGAAACTGGGGATTTAGTTCCACAAACTGTGGATTTAGTTCCAGAAACTGTGGATTTAGTTCCACAAACTGAAGATTTAGTTCCACAAACTGGGGATTTAGTTCCACAAACTGAAGATTTAGTTCCACATACTGGGGATTTCGTTCCATTAACTGAAAATTTAGTTCCAGAAATTGGGGATTTAGATCCACAAACTGGAGATTTAGTTCCAGAAACTGGGGATTTAGTTCCATAAACTGGGGATTTAGTTCCACACACTGAGGCTTTAGTTCCAGAAACTGGAGATTTGGTTCCACTAACTGAGGATTTAGTTCGTCAAACTGAGGATTTAGTTCCACAAACTGAGGATTTGGTTCCACAAACTGAAGATTTAGTTCCACAAACTGGGGATTTAGTTCCACAAACTGAAGATTTAGTTCCACATACTGGGGATTTCGTTCCATTAACTGAAAATTTAGTTCCAGAAATTGGGGATTTAGATCCACAAACTGGAGATTTAGTTCCAGAAACTGGGGATTTGGTTGCACTAACTGAGGATTTAGTTCCACTAAACTGGGGATTTAGTTCCACAAACTGAAGATTTAGTTCCACAAACTGGGATTTAGTTCTTCAAACTGAGGATTTAGTTCCACATACTGGTGATTTAGTTCCATAAACTGGGATTTAGTTCCACAAACTGAAGATTTAGTTCCACAAACTGGGATTTAGTTCTTCAAACTGAGGATTTAGTTCCACGAACAGGGGATTTCGTTCCACAAACTGGCGATTTAGTTCCACAACCTAGGGATTTAGTTTCACAAACTGGGGATTTAATTCCACAAACTGGGGATTTAGTTTCACAAACTGAGGATTTAGTACCACAAAGTGGGGATTTAGTTCTAGAAACTGGAGATTTGGTTCCATTAACTAAGGATTTAGTTCTACATACTGGGGATTTCGTTCCACAAACTGAGGATTCAGTTCCACAAACTGGGGATTTAATTCGACAAACTGTGGATTTAATTCCACAAACTGTGGATTTAGTTCCAAAAATTGGGTATTTAGTTCCAGAAACTTGGGATTTGTTCCAGAAACTTAGGATTTAGTTCCAGAAACGGTGGATTTAGTTCCCCAAACTGAAGATTTAGTTCCACAAATTGATGATTTAGTTGCAGAAACTTAGGATTTATTTCCACAAACTGAGGATTGACTTCCACAAACTGAGGATTTAGTTCCACATACTGGGGATTTAGTTCCAGAAACTGAGGATTTAGTTCTACAAACTGAGGATTTAGATCCAGAAACTGGAGATGTAGATCCAGAAACTGAGGATTTGGTTCCACAAACTGAGGATTTAGTTCCATAAACTGAGGATTTAGTTCCACATACTGGGGATTTAGTTCCAAAAATTAATCATTTACTTCCACAATCTGAGTATTTAGTTCCAAAAATTGGGGATTTAGTTCCATAAACTGGGGATTTTGTTCCACAAACTGAAGATTTAGTTCCACAAACTGGGGATTTAGTTCCAGAAACTTAGGATTTAGTTCCACAAACTGTGGATTTAGTTCCAGAAACTGTGGATTTAGTTCCACAAACTGAAGATTTAGTTCCACAAACTGGGGATTTAGTTCCACAAACTTACGATTTAGTTCCACATACTGGGGATTTCGTTCCATTAACTGAAAATTTAGTTCCAGAAATTGGGGATTTAGATCCACAAACTGGAGATTTAGTTCCAGAAACTGGGGATTTGGTTGCACTAACTGAGGATTTATTTCCACTAAACTGGGGATTTAGTTCCACAAACTGAAGATTTAGTTCCACAAACTGGGATTTAGTTCTTCAAACTGAGGATTTAGTTCCACATACTGGTGATTTAGTTCCATAAACTGGGATTTAGTTCCACAAACTGAAGATTTAGTTCCACAAACTGGGATTTAGTTCTTCAAACTGAGGATTTAGTTCCACGAACAGGGGATTTCGTTCCACAAACTGGCGATTTAGTTCCACAACCTAGGGATTTAGTTTCACAAACTGGGGATTTAATTCCACAAACTGGGGATTTAGTTTCACAAACTGAGGATTTAGTACCACAAAGTGGGGATTTAGTTCTAGAAACTGGAGATTTGGTTCCATTAACTAAGGATTTAGTTCTTCATACTGGGGATTTCGTTCCACAAACTGAGGATTCAGTTCCACAAACTGGGGATTTAATTCGACAAACTGTGGATTTAATTCCACAAACTGTGGATTTAGTTCCAAAAATTGGGTATTTAGTTCCAGAAACTTGGGATTTGTTCCAGAAACTTAGGATTTAGTTCCAGAAACGGTGGATTTAGTTCCCCAAACTGAAGATTTAGTTCCACAAATTGATGATTTAGTTGCAGAAACTTAGGATTTATTTCCACAAACTGAGGATTGACTTCCACAAACTGAGGATTTAGTTCCACATACTGGGGATTTAGTTCCAGAAACTGAGGATTTAGTTCTACAAACTGAGGATTTAGATCCAGAAACTGGAGATGTAGATCCAGAAACTGAGGATTTGGTTCCACAAACTGAGGATTTAGTTCCATAAACTGAGGATTTAGTTCCACATACTGGGGATTTAGTTCCAAAAATTAATCATTTACTTCCACAATCTGAGTATTTAGTTCCAAAAATTGGGGATTTAGTTCCATAAACTGGGGATTTTGTTCCACAAACTGAAGATTTAGTTCCACAAACTGGGGATTTAGTTCCAGAAACTTAGGATTTAGTTCCACAAACTGTGGATTTAGTTCCAGAAACTGTGGATTTAGTTCCACAAACTGAAGATTTAGTTCCACAAACTGGGGATTTAGTTCCACAAACTTACGATTTAGTTCCACATACTGGGGATTTCGTTCCATTAACTGAAAATTTAGTTCCAGAAATTGGGGATTTAGATCCACAAACTGGAGATTTAGTTCCAGAAACTGGGGATTTAGTTCCATAAACTGGGGATTTAGTTCCACACACTGAGGCTTTAGTTCCAGAAACTGGAGATTTGGTTCCACTAACTGAGGATTTAGTTCGTCAAACTGAGGATTTAGTTCCACAAACTGAGGATTTCGTTCCACAAACTGAGGATTTAGTTTCAGAAACTTGGGATTTAGTTCCATAAACTGAGGATTTAGTTCCAGAAACTGGGGATTTGGTTGCACTAACTGAGGATTTAGTTCCACTAAACTGGGGATTTAGTTCCACAAACTGAAGATTTAGTTCCACAAACTGGGATTTAGTTCTTCAAACTGAGGATTTAGTTCCACAAACTGAGGATTTAGTTCCACATACTGGTGATTTAGTTCCATAAACTGGGATTTAGTTCCACAAACTGAAGATTTAATTCCACAAACTGGGGATTTAGTTTCACAAACTGAGGATTTAGTGCCACAAAGTGGGGATTTAGTGCTAGAAACTGGAGATTCGGTTCCATTAACTAAGGATTTAGTTCTACATACTGGGGATTTCGTTCCACAAACTGAGGATTCAGTTCCACAAACTGGGGATTTAATTCGACAAACTGTGGATTTAATTCCACAAATTGGGTATTTAGTTCCAGAAACTTGGGATTTGTTCCAGAAACTTAGGATTTAGTTCCAGAAACGGTGGATTTAGTTCCCCAAACTGAAGATTTAGTTCCACAAATTGATGATTTAGTTCCAGAAACTTAGGATTTATTTCCACAAACTGAGGATTGACTTCCACAAACTGAGGATTTAGTTCCACATACTGGGGATTTAGTTCCAGAAACTGAGGATTTAGTTCTACAAACTGAGGAATTAAATCCAGAAACTGGAGATGTAGATCCAGAAACTGAGGATTTGGTTCCACAAACTGAGGATTTAGTTCCATAAACAGAGGATTTAGTTCCACATACTGGGGATTTAGTTCCAAAAATTAATCATTTACTTCCACAATCTGAGTATTTAGTTCCAAAAATTGGGGATTTAGTTCCATAAACTGGGGATTTTGTTCCACAAACTGAAGATTTAGTTCCACAAACTGGGGATTTAGTTCCACAAACTGAGGATTTAGTTCCACAAATTGATGATTTAGTTTCAGAAACTTAGGATTTATTTCCACAAACTGAGGATTTAGTTCCACAAATTGATGATTTAGTTCCAGAAACTTAGGATTTATATCCACAAACTGAGGATTTAGTTCTACAAACTGAGGATTTGGATCCAGAAACTGAGGATTTGGTTCCACAAACTGAGGATTTAGTTCCATAAACTGGCGATTTAGTTCCATAAACTGGGGATTTAGTTCCACGAACTGAAGATTTAGTTCCACAACCTGAAGATTTAGTTCCACAAACTGGGATTTAGTTCATCAAACTGAGGATTTCGTTCCACAAACTGTGGATTCAGTTCCACAAACTGGGGATTTATTTCGACAAACTGTGGATTTAGTTCCACAAACTGTGGATTTAGTTCCAAAAATTGGGAATTTAGTTCCAGAAACTGGGGATTTAGTTCCAGAAACTTAGGATTTAGTTCCACAAACTGTGGATTTAGTTCCAAAAACTGTGGATTTAGTTCCTAAAACTGGGAATTTAGTTCCACAAACTGAAGATTTAGTTCCACAAACTGGGATTTAGTTCTTCAAACTGAGGATTTAGTTCCACAAACAGGGGATTTCGTTCCACAAACTGAGGATTCAGTTCCACAAACTGGGGATTTATTTCGACAAACTGGGGATTTATTTCGACAAACTGTGGATTTAGTTCCACAAACTGAGGATTTAGTTCCAGAAACTGGGGATTTAGTTCCAGAAACTGGGGATTTAGTTCCAGAAACTTAGGATTTAGTTCCACAAACTGTGGATTTAGTTCCACAAACTGTGGATTTAGTTCCAGAAACTGTGGATTTAGTTCCACAAACTGAAGATTTAGTTCCACAAACTGGGGATTTAGTTCCACAAACTTACGATTTAGTTCCACAAATTGATGATTTAGTTCCAGAAACTTAGGATTTATTTCCACAAACTGAGGATTTAGTTCCACAAACTAAGTATTTAGTTCCACATACTGGGGATTTCGTTCCATTAACTGAGGATTTAGTTCCAGAAACTTGGGATTTAGTTCCATAAACTGAGGATTTAGTTCCAGAAACTGGGGATTTGGTTGCACTAACTGAGGATTTAGTTCCACTAAACTGGGGATTTAGTTCCACAAACTGAAGATTTAGTTCCACAAACTGGGATTTAGTTCTTCAAACTGAGGATTTAGTTCCACAAACTGAGGATTTAGTTCCACATACTGGTGATTTAGTTCCATAAACTGGGATTTAGTTCCACAAACTGAAGATTTAGTTCCACAAACTGGGATTTAGTTCCACAAACTGAGGATTTAGTTCCACATACTGGGGATTTAGTACCACAAACTGAGGATATAGTTCCAGAAACTGGCGATTTAGTTCCACAACCTAGGGATTTAGTTTCACAAACTGGGGATTTAATTCCACAAACTGGGGATTTAGTTTCACAAACTGAGGATTTAGTACCACAAAGTGGGGATTTAGTTCTAGAAACTGGAGATTTGGTTCCATTAACTAAGGATTTAGTTCTACATACTGGGGATTTCGTTCCTCAAACTGAGGATTCAGTTCCACAAACTGTGGATTTAATTCCACAAACTGTGGATTTAGTTCCAAAAATTGGGTATTTAGTTCCAGAAACTTGGGATTTGTTCCAGAAACTTAGGATTTAGTTCCAGAAACGGTGGATTTAGTTCCCCAAACTGAAGATTTCGTTCCACAAATTGATGATTTAGTTCCAGAAACTTAGGATTTATTTCCACAAACTGAGGATTGACTTCCACAAACTGAGGATTTAGTTCCACATACTGGGGATTTAGTTCCAGAAACTGAGGATTTAGTTCTACAAACTGAGGATTTAGATCCAGAAACTGGAGATGTAGATCCAGAAACTGAGGATTTGGTTCCACAAACTGAGGATTTAGTTCCATAAACTGAGGATTTAGTTCCACATACTGGGGATTTAGTTCCAAAAATTAATCATTTACTTCCACAATCTGAGTATTTAGTTCCAAAAATTGGGGATTTAGTTCCATAAACTGGGGATTTTGTTCCACAAACTGAAGATTTAGTTCCACAAACTGGGGATTTAGTTCCACAAACTGAGGATTTAGTTCCACAAATTGATGATTTAGTTTCAGAAACTTAGGATTTATTTCCACAAACTGAGGATTTAGTTCCACAAATTGATGATTTAGTTCCAGAAACTTAGGATTTATATCCACAAACTGAGGATTTAGTTCTACAAACTGAGGATTTGGATCCAGAAACTGAGGATTTGGTTCCACAAACTGAGGATTTAGTTCCATAAACTGGCGATTTAGTTCCACAACCTAGGGATTTAGTTTCACAAACTGGGGATTTAATTCCACAAACTGGGGATTTAGTTTCACAAACTGAGGATTTAGTACCACAAAGTGGGGATTTAGTTCTAGAAACTGAAGATTTGGTTCCATTAACTAAGGATTTAGTTCTACATACTGGGGATTTCGTTCCTCAAACTGAGGATTCAGTTCCACAAACTGTGGATTTAATTCCACAAACTGTGGATTTAGTTCCAAAAATTGGGTATTTAGTTCCAGAAACTTGGGATTTGTTCCAGAAACTTAGGATTTAGTTCCAGAAACGGTGGATTTAGTTCCCCAAACTGAAGATTTCGTTCCACAAATTGATGATTTAGTTCCAGAAACCTAGGATTTATTTCCACAAACTGAGGATTGACTTCCACTAACTGAGGATTTAGTTCCACATACTGGGGATTTAGTTACAGAAACTGAGGATTTAGTTCTACAAACTGAGGATTTAGATCCAGAAACTGGAGATGTAGATCCAGAAACTGAGGATTTGGTTCCACAAACTGAGGATTTAGTTCCATAAACTGAGGATTTATTTCCACATACTGGGGATTTAGTTCCAAAAATTAATCATTTACTTCCACAATCTGAGTATTTAGTTCCAAAAATTGGGGATTTAGTTCCATAAACTGGGGATTTTGTTCCACAAACTGAAGATTTAGTTCCACAAACTGGGGATTTAGTTCCACAAACTGAGGATTTAGTTTCAGAAACTTAGAATTTATTTCCACAAACAGAGGATTTAGTTCCACAAATTGATGATTTAGTTCCAGAAACTTAGGATTTATATCCACAAACTGAGGATTTAGTTCTACAAACTGAGGATTTGGATCCAGAAACTGAGGATTTGGTTCCACAAACTGAGGATTTAGTTCCACAAACTGGCGATTTAGTTCCATAAACTGGGGATTTAGTTCCACAACCTGAAGATTTAGTTCCACAAACTGGGATTTAGTTCATCAAACTGAGGACTTCGTTCCACAAACTGTGGATTCAGTTCCACAAACTGGGGATTTATTTCGACAAACTGTGCATTTAGTTCCACAAACTGTGGATTTAGTTCCAAAAACTGTGGATTTAGTTCCTAAAACTGGGAATTTAGTTCCACAAACTGAAGATTTAGTTCCACAAACTGGGATTTAGTTCTTCAAACTGAGGATTTAGTTCCACAAACAGGGGATTTCGTTCCACAAACTGAGGATTCAGTTCCACAAACTGGGGATTTATTTCGACAAACTCGGGATTTATTTCGACAAACTGTGGATTTAGTTCCACAAACTGAGGATTTAGTTCCAGAAACTGGGGATTTAGTTCCAGAAACTGGGGATTTAGTTCCAGAAACTTAGGATTTAGTTCCACAAACTGTGGATTTAGTTCCACAAACTGTGGATTTAGTTCCAGAAACTGTGGATTTAGTTCCACAAACTGAAGATTTAGTTCCACAAATTGATGATTTAGTTCCAGAAACTTAGGATTTATTTCCACAAACTGAGGATTTAGTTCCACAAACTAAGGATTTAGTTCCACATACTGGGGATTTCGTTCCATTAACTGAGGATTTAGTTCCAGAAACTGGGGATTTGGTTGCACTAACTGAGGATTTAGTTCCACTAAACTGGGGATTTAGTTCCACAAACTGAAGATTTAGTTCCACAAACTGGGATTTAGTTCTTCAAACTGAGGATTTAGTTCCACAAACTGAGGATTTAGTTCCACATACTGGTGATTTAGTTCCATAAACTGGGATTTAGTTCCACAAACTGAAGATTTAGTTCCACAAACTGGGATTTAGTTCTTCAAACTGAGGATTTAGTTCCACGAACAGGGGATTTCGTTCCACAAACTGGGGATTTAGTTCCAGAAACTGGAGATTTGGTTCCACTAACTGAGGATTTAGTTCTACATACTGGGGATTTAGTTCCACAAACTGAGGATTTAGTTCCACATACTGGGGATTTAGTACCACAAACTGAGGATATAGTTCCAGAAACTGGCGATTTAGTTCCACAACCTAGGGATTTAGTTTCACAAACTGGGGATTTAATTCCACAAACTGGGGATTTAGTTTCACAAACTGAGGATTTAGTACCACAAAGTGGGGATTTAGTTCTAGAAACTGGAGATTTGGTTACATTAACTAAGGATTTAGTTCTACATACTGGGGATTTCGTTCCTCAAACTGAGGATTCAGTTCCACAAACTGTGGATTTAATTCCACAAACTGTGGATTTAGTTCCAAAAATTGGGTATTTAGTTCCAGAAACTTGGGATTTGTTCCAGAAACTTAGGATTTAGTTCCAGGAACGGTGGATTTAGTTCCCCAAACTGAAGATTTCGTTCCACAAATTGATGATTTAGTTCCAGAAACTTAGGATTTATTTCCACAAACTGAGGATTGACTTCCACAAACTGAGGATTTAGTTCCACATACTGGGGATTTAGTTCCAGAAACTGAGGATTTAGTTCTACAAACTGAGGATTTAGATCCAGAAACTGGAGATGTAGATCCAGAAACTGAGGATTTGGTTCCACAAACTGAGGATTTAGTTCCATAAACTGAGGATTTAGTTCCACATACTGGGGATTTAGTTCCAAAAAATAATCATTTACTTCCACAATCTGAGTATTTAGTTCCAAAAATTGGGGATTTAGTTCCATAAACTGGGGATTTTGTTCCACAAACTGAAGATTTAGTTCCACAAACTGGGGATTTATTTCCACAAACAGAGGATTTAGTTCCACAAATTGATGATTTAGTTCCAGAAACTTAGGATTTATATCCACAAACTGAGGATTTAGTTCTACAAACTGAGGATTTGGATCCAGAAACTGAGGATTTGGTTCCACAAACTGAGGATTTAGTGCCATAAACTGGCGATTTAGTTCCATAAACTGGGGATTTAGTTCCACGAACTGAAGATTTAGTTCCACAACCTGAAGATTTAGTTCCACAAACTGGGATTTAGTTCATCAAACTGAGGATTTCGTTCCACAAACTGTGGATTCAGTTCCACAAACTGGGGATTTAGTTTCACAAACTGAGGATTTAGTACCACAAAGTGGGGATTTAGTTCTAGAAACTGGAGATTTGGTTCCATTAACTAAGGATTTAGTTCTACATACTGGGGATTTCGTTCCTCAAACTGAGGATTCAGTTCCACAAACTGTGGATTTAATTCCACAAACTGTGGATTTAGTTCCAAAAATTGGGTATTTAGTTCCAGAAACTTGGGATTTGTTCCAGAAACTTAGGATTTAGTTCCAGAAACGGTGGATTTAGTTCCCCAAACTGAAGATTTCGTTCCACAAATTGATGATTTAGTTCCAGAAACTTAGGATTTATTTCCACAAACTGAGGATTGACTTCCACAAACTGAGGATTTAGTTCCACATACTGGGGATTTAGTTCCAGAAACTGAGGATTTAGTTCTACAAACTGAGGATTTAGATCCAGAAACTGGAGATGTAGATCCAGAAACTGAGGATTTGGTTCCACAAACTGAGGATTTAGTTCCATAAACTGAGGATTTAGTTCCACATACTGGGGATTTAGTTCCAAAAATTAATCATTTACTTCCACAATCTGAGTATTTAGTTCCAAAAATTGGGGATTTAGTTCCATAAACTGGGGATTTTGTTCCACAAACTGAAGATTTAGTTCCACAAACTGGGGATTTATATCCACAAACTGAGGATTTAGTTCTACAAACTGAGGATTTGGATCCAGAAACTGAGGATTTGGTTCCACAAACTGAGGATTTAGTTCCACAAACTGGCGATTTAGTTCCATAAACTGGGGATTTAGTTCCACAACCTGAAGATTTAGTTCCACAAACTGGGATTTAGTTCATCAAACTGAGGACTTCGTTCCACAAACTGTGGATTCAGTTCCACAAACTGGGGATTTATTTCGACAAACTGTGCATTTAGTTCCACAAACTGTGGATTTAGTTCCAAAAACTGTGGATTTAGTTCCTAAAACTGGGAATTTAGTTCCACAAACTGAAGATTTAGTTCCACAAACTGGGATTTAGTTCTTCAAACTGAGGATTTAGTTCCACAAACAGGGGATTTCGTTCCACAAACTGAGGATTCAGTTCCACAAACTGGGGATTTATTTCGACAAACTCGGGATTTATTTCGACAAACTGTGGATTTAGTTCCACAAACTGAGGATTTAGTTCCAGAAACTGGGGATTTAGTTCCAGAAACTGGGGATTTAGTTCCAGAAACTTAGGATTTAGTTCCACAAACTGTGGATTTAGTTCCACAAACTGTGGATTTAGTTCCAGAAACTGTGGATTTAGTTCCACAAACTGAAGATTTAGTTCCACAAATTGATGATTTAGTTCCAGAAACTTAGGATTTATTTCCACAAACTGAGGATTTAGTTCCACAAACTAAGGATTTAGTTCCACATACTGGGGATTTCGTTCCATTAACTGAGGATTTAGTTCCAGAAACTGGGGATTTGGTTGCACTAACTGAGGATTTAGTTCCACTAAACTGGGGATTTAGTTCCACAAACTGAAGATTTAGTTCCACAAACTGGGATTTAGTTCTTCAAACTGAGGATTTAGTTCCACAAACTGAGGATTTAGTTCCACATACTGGTGATTTAGTTCCATAAACTGGGATTTAGTTCCACAAACTGAAGATTTAGTTCCACAAACTGGGATTTAGTTCTTCAAACTGAGGATTTAGTTCCACGAACAGGGGATTTCGTTCCACAAACTGGGGATTTAGTTCCAGAAACTGGAGATTTGGTTCCACTAACTGAGGATTTAGTTCTACATACTGGGGATTTAGTTCCACAAACTGAGGATTTAGTTCCACATACTGGGGATTTAGTACCACAAACTGAGGATATAGTTCCAGAAACTGGCGATTTAGTTCCACAACCTAGGGATTTAGTTTCACAAACTGGGGATTTAATTCCACAAACTGGGGATTTAGTTTCACAAACTGAGGATTTAGTACCACAAAGTGGGGATTTAGTTCTAGAAACTGGAGATTTGGTTACATTAACTAAGGATTTAGTTCTACATACTGGGGATTTCGTTCCTCAAACTGAGGATTCAGTTCCACAAACTGTGGATTTAATTCCACAAACTGTGGATTTAGTTCCAAAAATTGGGTATTTAGTTCCAGAAACTTGGGATTTGTTCCAGAAACTTAGGATTTAGTTCCAGGAACGGTGGATTTAGTTCCCCAAACTGAAGATTTCGTTCCACAAATTGATGATTTAGTTCCAGAAACTTAGGATTTATTTCCACAAACTGAGGATTGACTTCCACAAACTGAGGATTTAGTTCCACATACTGGGGATTTAGTTCCAGAAACTGAGGATTTAGTTCTACAAACTGAGGATTTAGATCCAGAAACTGGAGATGTAGATCCAGAAACTGAGGATTTGGTTCCACAAACTGAGGATTTAGTTCCATAAACTGAGGATTTAGTTCCACATACTGGGGATTTAGTTCCAAAAAATAATCATTTACTTCCACAATCTGAGTATTTAGTTCCAAAAATTGGGGATTTAGTTCCATAAACTGGGGATTTTGTTCCACAAACTGAAGATTTAGTTCCACAAACTGGGGATTTATTTCCACAAACAGAGGATTTAGTTCCACAAATTGATGATTTAGTTCCAGAAACTTAGGATTTATATCCACAAACTGAGGATTTAGTTCTACAAACTGAGGATTTGGATCCAGAAACTGAGGATTTGGTTCCACAAACTGAGGATTTAGTGCCATAAACTGGCGATTTAGTTCCATAAACTGGGGATTTAGTTCCACGAACTGAAGATTTAGTTCCACAACCTGAAGATTTAGTTCCACAAACTGGGATTTAGTTCATCAAACTGAGGATTTCGTTCCACAAACTGTGGATTCAGTTCCACAAACTGGGGATTTAGTTTCACAAACTGAGGATTTAGTACCACAAAGTGGGGATTTAGTTCTAGAAACTGGAGATTTGGTTCCATTAACTAAGGATTTAGTTCTACATACTGGGGATTTCGTTCCTCAAACTGAGGATTCAGTTCCACAAACTGTGGATTTAATTCCACAAACTGTGGATTTAGTTCCAAAAATTGGGTATTTAGTTCCAGAAACTTGGGATTTGTTCCAGAAACTTAGGATTTAGTTCCAGAAACGGTGGATTTAGTTCCCCAAACTGAAGATTTCGTTCCACAAATTGATGATTTAGTTCCAGAAACTTAGGATTTATTTCCACAAACTGAGGATTGACTTCCACAAACTGAGGATTTAGTTCCACATACTGGGGATTTAGTTCCAGAAACTGAGGATTTAGTTCTACAAACTGAGGATTTAGATCCAGAAACTGGAGATGTAGATCCAGAAACTGAGGATTTGGTTCCACAAACTGAGGATTTAGTTCCATAAACTGAGGATTTAGTTCCACATACTGGGGATTTAGTTCCAAAAATTAATCATTTACTTCCACAATCTGAGTATTTAGTTCCAAAAATTGGGGATTTAGTTCCATAAACTGGGGATTTTGTTCCACAAACTGAAGATTTAGTTCCACAAACTGGGGATTTAGTTCCACAAACTGAGGATTTAGTTCCACAAATTGATGATTTAGTTTCAGAAACTTAGGATTTATTTCCACAAACAGAGGATTTAGTTCCACAAATTGATGATTTAGTTCCAGAAACTTAGGATTTATATCCACAAACTGAGGATTTAGTTCTACAAACTGAGGATTTGGATCCAGAAACTGAGGATTTGGTTCCACAAACTGAGGATTTAGTTCCACAAACTGAGGATTTAGTTCCACATACTGGTAATTTAGTTCCATAAACTGGGATTTAGTTCCACAAACTGAAGATTTAGTTCCACATACTGGGATTTAGTTCTTCAAACTGAGGATTTAGTTCCACGAACAGGGGATTTCGTTCCACAAACTGGGGATTTAGTTCCAGAAACTGGAGATTTGGTTCCACTAACTGAGGATTTAGTTCTACATACTGGGGATTTAGTTCCACAAACTGAGGATTTAGTTCCACATACTGGGGATTTAGTACCACAAACTGAGGATATAGTTCCAGAAACTGGCGATTTAGTTCCACAACCTAGGGATTTAGTTTCACAAACTGGGGATTTAATTCCACAAACTGAGGATTTAGTACCACAAAGTGGGGATTTAGTTCTAGAAACTGGAGATTTGGTTCCATTAACTAAGGATTTAGTTCTACATACTGGGGATTTCGTTCCTCAAACTGAGGATTCAGTTCCACAAACTGTGGATTTAATTCCACAAACTGTGGATTTAGTTCCAAAAATTGGGTATTTAGTTCCAGAAACTTGGGATTTGTTCCAGAAACTTAGGATTTAGTTCCAGGAACGGTGGATTTAGTTCCCCAAACTGAAGATTTCGTTCCACAAATTGATGATTTAGTTCCAGAAACTTAGGATTTATTTCCACAAACTGAGGATTGACTTCCACAAACTGAGGATTTAGTTCCACATACTGGGGATTTAGTTCCAGAAACTGATGATTTAGTTCTACAAACTGAGGATTTAGATCCAGAAACTGGAGATGTAGATCCAGAAACTGAGGATTTGGTTCCACAAACTGAGGATTTAGTTCCATAAACTGAGGATTTAGTTCCACATACTGGGGATTTTGTTCCACAAACTGAAGATTTAGTTCCACAAACTGTGGATTTAGTTCCACAAACTGAGGATTTAGTTCCGCAAATTGATGATTTAGTTCCAGAAACTTAGGATTTATATCCACAAACTGAGGATTTAGTTCTACAAACTGAGGATTTGGATCCATAAACTGGGGATTTAGTTCCACGAACTGAAGATTTAGTTCCACAACCTGAAGATTTAGTTCCACAAACTGGGATTTAGTTCATCAAACTGAGGATTTCGTTCCACAAATTGATGATTTAGTTCCAGAAACTTAGGATTTATATCCACAAACTGAGGATTTAGTTCTACAAACTGAGCATTTGGATCCAGAAACTGAGGATTTGGTTCCACAAACTGAGGATTTCGTTCCACAAATTGATGATTTAGTTCCAGAAACTTAGGATTTATTTCCACAAACTGAGGATTGACTTCCACAAACTGAGGATTTAGTTCCACATACTGGGGATTCAGTCCCACAAACTGAGGATTTATTACCACAAAGTGGGGATTTAGTTCCAGAAACTGGGGATTTAGTTCCACAAACTGGGGATTTAGTTCCACAAACTGAAGATTTAGTTCCAGAAACTGGGGATTTAGTTCCACAAACTGAGGATATAGTTCCAGAAACTGGCGATTTAGTTCCACAACCTAGGGATTTAGTTTCACAAACTGGGGATTTAATTCCACAAACTGGGGATTTAGTTTCACAAACTGAGGATTTAGTACCACAAAGTGGGGATTTAGTTCTAGAAACTGGAGATTTGGTTCCATTAACTAAGGATTTAGTTCTACATACTGGGGATTTCGTTCCTCAAACTGAGGATTCAGTTCCACAAACTGTGGATTTAATTCCACAAACTGTGGATTTAGTTCCAAAAATTGGGTATTTAGTTCCAGAAACTTGGGATTTGTTCCAGAAACTTAGGATTTAGTTCCAGAAACGGTGGATTTAGTTCCCCAAACTGAAGATTTCGTTCCACAAATTGATGATTTAGTTCCAGAAACTTAGGATTTATTTCCACAAACTGAGGATTGACTTCCACAAACTGAGGATTTAGTTCCACATACTGGGGATTTAGTTCCAGAAACTGAGGATTTAGTTCTACAAACTGAGGATTTAGATCCAGAAACTGGAGATGTAGATCCAGAAACTGAGGATTTGGTTCCACAAACTGAGGATTTAGTTCCATAAACTGAGGATTTAGTTCCACATACTGGGGATTTAGTTCCAAAAATTAATCATTTACTTCCACAATCTGAGTATTTAGTTCCAAAAATTGGGGATTTAGTTCCATAAACTGGGGATTTTGTTCCACAAACTGAAGATTTAGTTCCACAAACTGGGGATTTAGTTCCACAAACTGAGGATTTAGTTCCACAAATTGATGATTTAGTTTCAGAAACTTAGGATTTATTTCCACAAACAGAGGATTTAGTTCCACAAATTGATGATTTAGTTCCAGAAACTTAGGATTTATATCCACAAACTGAGGATTTAGTTCTACAAACTGAGGATTTGGATCCAGAAACTGAGGATTTGGTTCCACAAACTGAGGATTTAGTTCCACAAACTGAGGATTTAGTTCCACATACTGGTAATTTAGTTCCATAAACTGGGATTTAGTTCCACAAACTGAAGATTTAGTTCCACATACTGGGATTTAGTTCTTCAAACTGAGGATTTAGTTCCACGAACAGGGGATTTCGTTCCACAAACTGGGGATTTAGTTCCAGAAACTGGAGATTTGGTTCCACTAACTGAGGATTTAGTTCTACATACTGGGGATTTAGTTCCACAAACTGAGGATTTAGTTCCACATACTGGGGATTTAGTACCACAAACTGAGGATATAGTTCCAGAAACTGGCGATTTAGTTCCACAACCTAGGGATTTAGTTTCACAAACTGGGGATTTAATTCCACAAACTGAGGATTTAGTACCACAAAGTGGGGATTTAGTTCTAGAAACTGGAGATTTGGTTCCATTAACTAAGGATTTAGTTCTACATACTGGGGATTTCGTTCCTCAAACTGAGGATTCAGTTCCACAAACTGTGGATTTAATTCCACAAACTGTGGATTTAGTTCCAAAAATTGGGTATTTAGTTCCAGAAACTTGGGATTTGTTCCAGAAACTTAGGATTTAGTTCCAGAAACGGTGGATTTAGTTCCCCAAACTGAAGATTTCGTTCCACAAATTGATGATTTAGTTCCAGAAACTTAGGATTTATTTCCACAAACTGAGGATTGACTTCCACAAACTGAGGATTTAGTTCCACATACTGGGGATTTAGTTCCAGAAACTGAGGATTTAGTTCTACAAACTGAGGATTTAGATCCAGAAACTGGAGATGTAGATCCAGAAACTGAGGATTTGGTTCCACAAACTGAGGATTTAGTTCCATAAACTGAGGATTTAGTTCCACATACTGGGGATTTTGTTCCACAAACTGAAGATTTAGTTCCACAAACTGTGGATTTAGTTCCACAAACTGAGGATTTAGTTCCGCAAATTGATGATTTAGTTTCAGAAACTTAGGATTTATTTCCACAAACAGAGGATTTAGTTCCACAAATTGATGATTTAGTTCCAGAAACTTAGGATTTATATCCACAAACTGAGGATTTAGTTCTACAAACTGAGGATTTGGATCCATAAACTGGGGATTTAGTTCCACGAACTGAAGATTTAGTTCCACAACCTGAAGATTTAGTTCCACAAACTGGGATTTAGTTCATCAAACTGAGGATTTAGTTCCATAAACTGGCGATTTAGTTCCATAAACTGGGGATTTAGTTCCACGAACTGAAGATTTAGTTCCACAACCTGAAGATTTAGTTCCACAAACTGGGATTTAGTTCATCAAACTGAGGATTTCGTTCCACAAACTGTGGATTCAGTTCCACAAACTGGGGATTTATTTCGACAAACTGTGGATTGACTTCCACAAACTGAGGATTTAGTTCCACATACTGGGGATTCAGTCCCACAAACTGAGGATTTATTACCACAAAGTGGGGATTTAGTTCCAGAAACTGGGGATTTAGTTCCACAAACTGGGGATTTAGTTCCACAAACTGAAGATTTAGTTCCAGAAACTGGGGATTCAGTCCCACAAACTGAGGATTTAGTACCACAAAGTGGGGATTTAGTTCCAGAAACTGGGGATTTAGTTCCACAAACTGAGGATTTAGTTCCACAAACTGGGGATTTAGTTTCACAAACTGAGGATTTAGTACCACAAAGTGGGGATTTAGTTCTAGAAACTGGAGATTTGGTTCCAGAAACTGGGGATTTAGTTCCACAAACTGAGGATTTAGTTCCACATACTGGGGATTTCGTACCACAAAGTGGGGATTTAGTTCCTAAAACTGGGAATTTAGTTCCATAAACTGGGGATTCAGTCCCACAAACTGAGGATTTAGTACCACAAAGTGGGGATTTAGTTCCAGAAACTGGGGATTTAGTTCCACAAACTGAAGATTTAGTTCCACAAACTGGGATTTAGTTCTTCAAACTGAGGATTTAGTTCCACAAACTGAGGATTTAGTTCCACATACTGGTAATTTAGTTCCATAAACTGGGATTTAGTTCCACAAACTGAAGATTTAGTTCCACATACTGGGATTTAGTTCTTCAAACTGAGGATTTAGTTCCACGAACAGGGGATTTCGTTCCACAAACTGGGGATTTAGTTCCAGAAACTGGAGATTTGGTTCCACTAACTGAGGATTTAGTTCTACATACTGGGGATTTAGTTCCACAAACTGAGGATTTAGTTCCACATACTGGGGATTTAGTACCACAAACTGAGGATATAGTTCCAGAAACTGGCGATTTAGTTCCACAACCTAGGGATTTAGTTTCACAAACTGGGGATTTAATTCCACAAACTGGGGATTTAGTTTCACAAACTGAGGATTTAGTACCACAAAGTGGGGATTTAGTTCTAGAAACTGGAGATTTGGTTCCATTAACTAAGGATTTAGTTCTACATACTGGGGATTTCGTTCCTCAAACTGAGGATTCAGTTCCACAAACTGTGGATTTAATTCCACAAACTGTGGATTTAGTTCCAAAAATTGGGTATTTAGTTCCAGAAACTTGGGATTTGTTCCAGAAACTTAGGATTTAGTTCCAGAAACGGTGGATTTAGTTCCCCAAACTGAAGATTTCGTTCCACAAATTGATGATTTAGTTCCAGAAACTTAGGATTTATTTCCACAAACTGAGGATTGACTTCCACAAACTGAGGATTTAGTTCCTCATACTGGGGATTTAGTTCCAGAAACTGAGGATTTAGTTCTACAAACTGAGGATTTAGATCCAGAAACTGGAGATGTAGATCCAGAAACTGAGGATTTGGTTCCACAAACTGAGGATTTAGTTCCATAAACTGAGGATTTAGTTCCACATACTGGGGATTTAGTTCCAAAAATTAATCATTTACTTCCACAATCTGAGTATTTAGTTCCAAAAATTGGGGATTTAGTTCCATAAACTGGGGATTTTGTTCCACAAACTGAAGATTTAGTTCCACAAACTGGGGATTTAGTTCCACAAACTGAGGATTTAGTTCCGCAAATTGATGATTTAGTTTCAGAAACTTAGGATTTATTTCCACAAACAGAGGATTTAGTTCCACAAATTGATGATTTAGTTCCAGAAACTTAGGATTTATATCCACAAACTGAGGATTTAGTTCTACAAACTGAGGATTTGGATCCATAAACTGGGGATTTAGTTCCACGAACTGAAGATTTAGTTCCACAACCTGAAGATTTAGTTCCACAAACTGGGATTTAGTTCATCAAACTGAGGATTTCGTTCCACAAACTGTGGATTCAGTTCCACAAACTGGGGATTTATTTCGACAAACTGTGGATTTAGTTCCACAAACTGTGGATTTAGTTCCAAAAATTGGGAATTTAGTTCCAGAAACTGGGGATTTAGTTCCAGAAACTTAGCATTTAGTTCCACAAACTGTGGATTTAGTTCCAAAAATTGTGGATTTAGTTCCTAAAACTGGGAATTTAGTTCCATAAACTGGGGATTCAGTCCCACAAACTGAGGATTTAGTACCACAAAGTGGGGATTTAGTTCCAGAAACTGGGGATTTAGTTCCACAAACTGAGGATTTAGTTCCACAAGCTGAAGATTTAGTTCCACAAAATGAGGATTTAGTTCCACAAACTGGGGATTTAGTTCCACAAACTGAAGATTTAGTTCCAGAAACTGGGGATTTAGTTCCACAAACTGAGGATTTAGTTCCACATACTGGGGATTTCGTACCACAAAGTGGGGATTTAGTTCCTAAAACTGGGAATTTAGTTCCATAAACTGGGGATTCAGTCCCACAAACTGAGGATTTAGTACCACAAAGTGGGGATTTAGTTCCAGAAACTGGGGATTTAGTTCCACAAACTGAGGATTTAGTTCCACAAGCTGAAGATTTAGTTCCACAAAATGAGGATTTAGTTCCAGAAACTGGGGATTTAGTTCCACGAACTGAAGATTTAGTTCCACATACTGGGGATTTAGTTCCATAAACTGGGGATTCAGTTCCAGACACTGCGGCTTTAGTTCCAGAAACTGGAGATTTGGTTCCACTAACTGAGGATTTATTTCGACAAACTGTGGATTTAGTACCACAAAGTGGGGATTTAGTTCCATCAACTGGATATTTAGTTCCACAAACTGGGGATTTAGTTCCACAAACTGGGGATTTAGTTCCACAAACTGAGGATTTAGTTCCACAAACTGACGATTTAGTTAGAGAAACTGAGGATTTAGTTCCAAAAATAGGGATTTAGTTCCAGAAACTGAGGATTTAGTTCCACAAACTGAGGATTTAGTTCCAGAAACTGAGGATTTAGTTCCAGAAACTGAGGATTTAGTTCCACAAACTGAAGATTTAGTTCCATAAAATGAGGATTTAGTTCCACATACTGGGGATTTAGTTCCAAAAATTAATCATTTACTTCCACAATCGGAGTATTTAGTTCCAGAAATTGGGGATTTAGTTCCATAAACTGGGGATTTTGTTCCACAAACTGAAGATTTAGTTCCACAAACTGGGGATTTAGTTCCACAAACTGAGGATTTAGTACCACAAATTGATGATTTCGTTCCAGAAACTTAGGATTTATTTCCACAAACTGAGGATTTAGTTCTACAAACTGAGGATTTAGATCCAGAAACTGGAGAGGTAGATCCAGAAACTGAGGATTTGGTTCCACAAACTGAGGATTTAGTTCCATAAACTGGCGATTTAGTTCCATAAACTGGGGATTTAGTTCAATAAATTGTGGATTCAGTTCCATAAACTGAGGATTTAGTTCCACAAACTGCGGATTTAGTTCCACATACTGGGGATTTAGTTCCATAAACTGGGGATTTAGATCCACAAGCTGAGGATTTAGTTCCACGAACTGAAGATTTAGTTCCACATACTGGGGATTTAGTTCCATTAACTGGGGATTTGGTTCCACAAACTGAGGATTTAGTTCAATAAATTGTGGATTCAGTTCCATAAACTGAGGATTTAGTTCCACAAACTGCGGATTTAGTTCCACATACTGGGTATTTAGTTCCACAAACTGGGATTTAGTTCTTCAAACTGAGGATTTCGTTCCACAAACTGAGGATTCAGTTCCACAAACTGCGGATTTAGTTCCAAAATTTGGAGATTCAGTTCCACAAACTGGAGATTTAGTTCCAGAAACTGGGATTTAGTTCCAGAAACTGAGGATTTAGTTCCACAAAGTGAGGATTTAGTTCCAGAAACTGAAGATTTAGTTCCACAAACTGGGGATTTGGTTTCTCAAATCGAAGATTTAGTTCCACAACCTTGGCATTTACTTCCACAAACTAGGGATTTAGTTCCACAAACTGGGGATTTAGTTCCACAAACTGAGGATTTAGTTCCACAAACTGAGGATTTAGTTCCAGAAACTGGGGATTTGGTTCCACAAATCGAAGATTTAGTTCCACAACCTTGGGATTTACTTCCACAAACTAGGGATTTAGTTCAACAAACTGGGGATTTAGTTCCAGAAACTGGGGATTTAGTTCCACAAACTGGGATTTAGTTCTTCAAACTGAGGTATTCGTTCTTCAAACTGAACATTTCATTCCACCATCTGAGGATTTAGTTCCAGAAACTTAGGATTTAGTACCACAAACTGAAGATTTAGTTCCACAAACTGGGGATTTGGTTCCACAAATCGAAGATTTAGTTCCACAACCTTGGGATTTACTTCCACAAACTAGGGATTTAGTTCAACAAACTGGGGATTTAGTTCCACAAACTGGGAATTTAGTTCCAAAATTTGGGGATTTAGTTACATAAACTGGGGATTTAGTTCCAAAAACTGAAGAATTAGTTCCACAAACTGGGATTTAGTTCTTCAAACTGAGGATTTCGTTCCACAAACTGAGGATTCAGTTCCACAAACTGAGGATTTAGTTCCATACACTGGGGATTCAGTTCCACAAACTGAAGATTTAGTACCACAAAGTGGGCATTTAGTTCCAAAAACTGAACATTTAGTTCCACCATCTGAGGATTTAGTTTCACAAACTGGGAATTTAGTTCCAAAATTTGGGGATTTAGTTCCATAAACTGGAGAATTAGTTACACAAACTGAAGATTTAGTTCCACAAACTGGGATATAGTTCATCAAACTGAGGATTTCGTTCCATAAACTGGGATTTAGTTCCACAAACTGAGGATTTAGTACCACAGTGGGGATTTAGTTCCAGAAACTGGGGATTTGGTTCCACTAACTGGGGATTTAGATCCACAAACTGGGATTTAGTTCTTCAAACTGAGGATTTCGTTCTTCAAACTGAACATTTCGTTCCACAATCTGAGGATTTAGTTCCACAAACTGGGGATTTAGTTCTACAAACTGTAGATTTAGTTCCAAAAATTGGGATTTAGTTCCAGAAACTGAGGATTTAGTTTCACAAATTGAGGATTTAGTTCCAGAAACTGAGGATTTAGTTCCACAAACTGAAGATTTAGTTCCACAAACTGGGGATATGGTTCCACAAATCGAAGATTTAGTTCCATAACCTTGGGATTTACTTCCACAAACTAGGGATTTAGTTCAACAAACTAGGGATTTAGTTCAACAAACTGGGGATTTAGTTCCACAAACTGGGGATTTAGTTCCACAAACTGGGGATTTAGTTCCACAAATTGAGGATTTAGTTAGAGAAACTGAGGATTTAGTTCCATAAACTGAGGATTTAGTTCCACATAATGGGGATTTAGTTCCACAAACTGAGGATTTACATCCACAAACTGTGGATTTAGTTCCATAAACTGGATATTTAGTTCCACAAACTGAGGATTTAGTTAGAGAAACTGAGGATTTAGTTCCACAAACTGGGGATTTGGTTCCACAAATCGAAGATTTAGTTCCACAACCTTGGGATTTACTTCCACAAACTTGGGATTTAGTTTCACAAACTGGGGATTTAGTTCCAGAAACTGGGGATTTAGTTCCACAAACTGGGGATTTAGTTCCACAAACTGGGGATTTAGTTCCACAAACTGGGGATTTAGTTAGAGAAACTGAGGATTTAGTTCCATAAACTGAGGATTTAGTTCCACATAATGGGGATTTACTTCCACAAACTGAGGATTTAGTTAGAGAAACTGAGGATTTAGTTCCACAAACTGGGGATTTGGTTCCACAAATCGAAGATTTAGTTCCACAACCTTGGGATTTACTTCCACAAACTTGGGATTTAGTTCCACAAACTTGGGATTTAGTTCCACAAACTGGGGATTTAGTTCCACAAACTGAGGATTTAGTTCCACAAACTGTGGATTTAGTTCCACAAACTGGGGATTTAGTTCCACAAACTGAGGATTTAGTTAGAGAAACTGAGGATTTAGTTCCACATAATGGGGATTTAGTTCCACAAACTGAGGATTTAGTTCCACAAACTGTGGATATAGTTCCATAAACTGGGTATTTAGTTCCACGAACTGAAGATTTAGTTCCACAAACTGAGGATTTAGTTCAATAAATTGTGGATTCAGTTCCATAAACTGAGGATTTAGTTCCACAAACTGCGGATTTAGTTCCACATACTGGGGATTTAGTTCCATAAACTGGGATTTAGTACCACAAACTGGGATTTAGTTCTTCAAACTGAGGATTTCGTTCCACAAACTGAGGATTCAGTTCCACAAACTGGAGATTTAGTTCCATACACTGGGGATTCAGTCCCACAAACTAAGGATTTAGTACCACAAAGTGGGGATTTAGTTCCAGAAACTGGAGATTTGGTTCCACTAACTGAGGATGTGGTTCTGCATACTGGGGATTTAGTTCCACAAACTAAGGATTTAGTTCCACAAACTGAAGATTTAGTTCCAGAAACTGGGGATTTAGTACCACAAACTGAGGATATAGTTCCAGAAACTGAGGATTTAGTTCCACAAACTGGGGATTTAGTTCCACAAACTGAAGATTTACTTCCACAACCTTCGGATTTACTTCCACAAACTAGGGATTTAGTTCCACAAACTGGGGATTTAGTTCCACAAACTGGGGATTTAGTTCCACAAACTGAGGATTTAGTTCCACAAACTGAGGATTTAGTTAGAGAAACTGAGGATTTAGTTCCATAAACTGAGGATTTAGTTCCACAAAATGGGGATTTAGTTCCACAAGCTGAGGATTTAGTTCCACGAACTGAAGATTTAGTTCCACATACTGGGGATTTAGTTCCATTAACTGGGGATTTGGTTCCACAAACTGAGGATTTAGTTCAATAAATTGTGGATTCAGTTCCATAAACTGAGGATTTAGTTCCTCAAACTGCGGATTTAGTTCCACATACTGGGGATTTAGTTCCATAAACTGGCATTTAGTTCCACAAACTGGGATTTATTTCTTCAAACAGAGGATTTCGTTCCACAAACTGAGGATTCAGTTCCACAAACTGGAGATTTAGTTCTTCAAACTGAGGATTTCGTTCCACAAACTGAGGATTCAGTTCCACAAACTGCGGATTTAGTTCCATACACTGGGGATTCAGTTCCACAAACTGAAGATTTAGTGCCACAAAGTGGGCATTTAGTTCCAAAAACTGAACATTTAGTTCCACCATCTGAGGATTTAGTTTCACAAACTGGGGATTTAGTTCCACAACTGGAGATTTAGTTCCAGAAACTGAGGATTTAGTTCCAGAAACTGGGGATTTGGTTCCACTAACTGAGGATGTGGTTCTGCATACTGGGGATTTAGTTCCACAAACTAAGGATTTAGTTCCACAAACTGAAGATTTAGTTCCAGAAACTGGGGATTTAGTACCACAAACTGAGGATATAGTTCCAGAAACTGAGGATTTAGTTCCACAAACTGGGGATTTAGTTCCACAAACTGAAGATTTACTTCCACAACCTTCGGATTTACTTCCACAAACTAGGGATTTAGTTCCACAAACTGGGGATTTAGTTCCACAAACTGGGGATTTAGTTCCACAAACTGAGGATTTAGTTCCACAAACTGAGGATTTAGTTAGAGAAACTGAGGATTTAGTTCCATAAACTGAGGATTTAGTTCCACAAAATGGGGATTTAGTTCCACAAGCTGAGGATTTAGTTCCACGAACTGAAGATTTAGTTCCACATACTGGGGATTTAGTTCCATTAACTGGGGATTTGGTTCCACAAACTGAGGATTTAGTTCAATAAATTGTGGATTCAGTTCCATAAACTGAGGATTTAGTTCCTCAAACTGCGGATTTAGTTCCACATACTGGGGATTTAGTTCCATAAACTGGCATTTAGTTCCACAAACTGGGATTTATTTCTTCAAACAGAGGATTTCGTTCCACAAACTGAGGATTCAGTTCCACAAACTGGAGATTTAGTTCTTCAAACTGAGGATTTCGTTCCACAAACTGAGGATTCAGTTCCACAAACTGCGGATTTAGTTCCATACACTGGGGATTCAGTTCCACAAACTGAAGATTTAGTGCCACAAAGTGGGCATTTAGTTCCAAAAACTGAACATTTAGTTCCACCATCTGAGGATTTAGTTTCACAAACTGGGGATTTAGTTCCACAACTGGAGATTTAGTTCCAGAAACTGAGGATTTAGTTCCAGAAACTGGGGATTTGGTTCCACTAACTGGGAATTTAGTTCCACAAACTGAAGATTTAGTTCCACAAACTGGTATTTAGTTCTTCAAACTGAGGATTTCGTTCTTCAAACTGAACATTTCGTTCCACAATCTGAGGATTTAGTTCCACAAACTGGGGACTTAGTTCTACAAACTGTGGATTTAGTTCCAAAAATAGGGATTTAGTTCCAGAAACTGAGGATTTAGTTCCAGAAACTGAGGATTTAGTTCCAGAAACTGAGGATTTCGTTCCATAAACTGGGATTTAGTTCCACAAACTGAGGATTTAGTACCACAGTGGGGATTTAGTTCCAGAAACTGGGGATTTGGTTCCACTAACTGGGGATTTAGATCCACAAACTGGGATTTAGTTCTTCAAACTGAGGATTTCGTTCTTCAAACTGAACATTTCGTTCCACAATCTGAGGATTTAGTTCCACAAACTGGGGATTTAGTTCTACAAACTGTAGATTTAGTTCCAAAAATTGGGATTTAGTTCCAGAAACTGAGGATTTAGTTTCACAAATTGAGGATTTAGTTCCAGAAACTGAGGATTTAGTTCCACAAACTGAAGATTTAGTTCCACAAACTGGGGATATGGTTCCACAAATCGAAGATTTAGTTCCATAACCTTGGGATTTACTTCCACAAACTAGGGATTTAGTTCAACAAACTAGGGATTTAGTTCAACAAACTGGGGATTTAGTTCCACAAACTGGGGATTTAGTTCCACAAACTGGGGATTTAGTTCCACAAACTGAGGATTTAGTTAGAGAAACTGAGGATTTAGTTCCATAAACTGAGGATTTAGTTCCACATAATGGGGATTTAGTTCCACAAACTGAGGATTTACATCCACAAACTGTGGATTTAGTTCCATAAACTGGATATTTAGTTCCACAAACTGAGGATTTAGTTAGAGAAACTGAGGATTTAGTTCCACAAACTGGGGATTTGGTTCCACAAATCGAAGATTTAGTTCCACAACCTTGGGATTTACTTCCACAAACTTGGGATTTAGTTTCACAAACTGGGGATTTAGTTCCACAAACTGGGGATTTAGTTCCACAAACTGGGGATTTAGTTCCACAAACTGGGGATTTAGTTAGAGAAACTGAGGATTTAGTTCCATAAACTGAGGATTTAGTTCCACATAATGGGGATTTACTTCCACAAACTGAGGATTTAGTTAGAGAAACTGAGGATTTAGTTCCACAAACTGGGGATTTGGTTCCACAAATCGAAGATTTAGTTCCACAACCTTGGGATTTACTTCCACAAACTTGGGATTTAGTTCCACAAACTTGGGATTTAGTTCCACAAACTGGGGATTTAGTTCCACAAACTGAGGATTTAGTTCCACAAACTGAGGATTTAGTTCCACAAACTGGGGATTTAGTTCCACAAACTGAGGATTTAGTTAGAGAAACTGAGGATTTAGTTCCACATAATGGGGATTTAGTTCCACAAACTGAGGATTTAGTTCCACAAACTGTGGATATAGTTCCATAAACTGGGTATTTAGTTCCACGAACTGAAGATTTAGTTCCACAAACTGAGGATTTAGTTCAATAAATTGTGGATTCAGTTCCATAAACTGAGGATTTAGTTCCACAAACTGCGGATTTAGTTCCACATACTGGGGATTTAGTTCCATAAACTGGGATTTAGTTCCACAAACTGGGATTTAGTTCTTCAAACTGAGGATTTCGTTCCACAAACTGAGGATTCAGTTCCACAAACTGGAGATTTAGTTCCATACACTGGGGATTCAGTCCCACAAACTGAGGATTTAGTACCACAAAGTGGGGATTTAGTTCCAGAAACTGGAGATTTGGTTCCACTAACTGAGGATGTGGTTCTACATACTGGGGATTTAGTTCCACAAACTAAGGATTTAGTTCCACAAACTGAAGATTTAGTTCCAGAAACTGGGGATTTAGTACCACAAACTGAGGATATAGTTCCAGAAACTGAGGATTTAGTTCCACAAACTGGGGATTTAGTTCCACAAACTGAAGATTTACTTCCACAACCTTCGGATTTACTTCCACAAACTAGGGATTTAGTTCCACAAACTGGGGATTTAGTTCCACAAACTGGGGATTTAGTTCCACAAACTGAGGATTTAGTTCCACAAACTGAGGATTTAGTTAGAGAAACTGAGGATTTAGTTCCATAAACTGAGGATTTAGTTCCACAAAATGGGGATTTAGTTCCACAAGCTGAGGATTTAGTTCCACGAACTGAAGATTTAGTTCCACATACTGGGGATTTAGTTCCATTAACTGGGGATTTGGTTCCACAAACTGAGGATTTAGTTCAATAAATTGTGGATTCAGTTCCATAAACTGAGGATTTAGTTCCTCAAACTGCGGATTTAGTTCCACATACTGGGGATTTAGTTCCATAAACTGGCATTTAGTTCCACAAACTGGGATTTATTTCTTCAAACAGAGGATTTCGTTCCACAAACTGAGGATTCAGTTCCACAAACTGGAGATTTAGTTCTTCAAACTGAGGATTTCGTTCCACAAACTGAGGATTCAGTTCCACAAACTGCGGATTTAGTTCCATACACTGGGGATTCAGTTCCACAAACTGAAGATTTAGTGCCACAAAGTGGGCATTTAGTTCCAAAAACTGAACATTTCGTTCCACAATCTGAGGATTTAGTTCCACAAACTGGGGACTTAGTTCTACAAACTGTGGATTTAGTTCCAAAAATAGGGATTTAGTTCCAGAAACTGAGGATTTAGTTCCAGAAACTGAGGATTTAGTTCCAGAAACTGAGGATTTAGTTCCACAAACTGAAGATTTAGTTCCATAAACTGAGGATTTAGTTCCACATACTGGGGATTTAGTTCCAAAAATTAATCATTTACTTCCACTATCGGAGTATTTAGTTCCAAAAATTGGGGATTTAGTTCCATAAACTGGGGATTTAGTTCCACAAACTGGGGATTTAGTTAGAGAAACTGAGGATTTAGTTCCATAAACTGAGGATTTAGTTCCAGAAACTGGGGATTTAGGTTCCATAAACTGAGGATTTAGTTGCAAAAATTGGGGATTTAGTTCCAGAAACTGGGGATTTAGTTCTTCGAACTGAGGATTTAGTTCAATAAACTGGGCATTCAGCTACATAAACTGAGGATTTAGTTACCGAAACTGAGGATTTAGTTCCATAAACTGAGGATTTAGTTCCAGAAACTGGGCATTTGGTTCCAATAACTGGGGATTTAGTTCCACAAACTGAAGATTTAGTTCCACAAACTGGGATTTAGTTCTTCAAACTGAGGATTTCGTTCCGCAAACTGAACATTTCGTTCCACAATCTGAGGATTTAGTTCCACAAACTGGGGATTTAGTTCCACAAACTGTGGATATAGTTCCAAAAATTGGGGATTTAGTTCCACAAACTGAGGATTTACTTCCACAAACTGAAGATTTAGTTCAATAAACTGGGGATTCCGTTCCAGAAACTGAAGAATTAGTTCCACAAACTGGGGATTTAGTTCCATAAACTGGGGATTCAATTCCACAAACTGAAGATTTAGTACCACAAAGTGGGCATTTAGTTCCAAAAACTGAACATTTAGTTCCACCATCTGAGGATTTAGTTTCACAAACTGGGATTTAGTTCTTCAAACTGAGGATTTCGTTCTTTAAACTGAACATTTCGTTCCACAATCTGAGGATTTAGTTCCACAAACTGGGGATTTAGTTCTACAAACTGTGGATTTAGTTCTAAAAATTGGGATTTAATTCCACAAACTGAGGATTTAGTTCCACAAACTGGGGATTTAGTACCATAAATCGAAGATTTAGTTCCACATAATGGGGATTTAGTTCCACAAACTGGGGATTTAGTTACATAAATCGAAGATTTAGTTCCACAACCTTGGGATTTACTTCCACAAACTAGGGATTTAGTTCCACAAACTGAGGATTTAGTTCCAGAAACTGAGGATTTAGTTTCACAAACTGAGGATTTAGTTCCAGAAACTGAGGATTTAGTTCCACAAACTGAAGATTTAGTTCTACAAACTGGGGATTTGGCTCCACAAATCGAAGATTTAGTTCCACAACCTTGGGATTTACTTCCACAAACTGGGGATTTAGTTCCACAAACTGGGGATTTAGTTCCACAAACTGAGGATTTAGTTAGAGAAACTGAGGATTTAGTTAGAGAAACTGAGGATTTAGTTCCACATAATGGGGATTTAGTTAGAGAAACTGAGGATTTAGTTCCGTAAACTGAGGATTTAGTTAGAGAAACTGGGGATTTAGGTTCCATAAATTGAGGATTTAGTTGCAAAAATTGGGGATTTAGTTCCAGAAACTGGAGATTTAGTTCTTCGAACTGAGGATTTAGTTCAATAAACTGGGCATTCAGCTCCATAAACTGAGGATTTAGTTCCAGAAACTGGGGAGTTAGGTTCCATAAACTGAGGATTTAGTTCCAAAAATTGGGGATTTAGTTCCAGAAACTGGGGATTTAGTTCTTCAAACTGAGGATTTAGTTCAATAAACTGGGGATTCAGTTCCATAAACTGAGGATTTAGTTCCCGAAACTGAGGATTTAGTTCCACAAACTGAGGATTTAGTTCCAGAAACTGAAGAATTAGTTCCACAAACTGGGGATTTAGTTCCATAAACTGGGGATTCAATTCCACAAACTGAAGATTTAGTACCACAAAGTGGGCATTTAGTTCCAAAAACTGAACATTTAGTTCCACCATCTGAGGATTTAGTTTCACAAACTGGGATTCAGTTCTTCAAACTGAGGATTTCGTTCTTCAAACTGAACATTTCGTTCCACAATCTGAGGATTTAGTTCCACAAACTGGGGATTTAGTTCTACAAACTGTGGATTTAGTTCCAAAAATTGGGATTTAGTTCCAGAAACTGAGGATTTAGTTTCACAAACTGAGGATTTAGTTCCAGAAACTGAGGATTTAGTTCCACAAACTGAAGATTTAGTTCTACAAACTGGGGATTTGGTTCCACAAATCGAAGATTTAGTTCCACAACCTTGGGATTTACTTCCACAAACTGGGGATTTAGTTCCACAAACTGGGGATTTAGTTCCACAAACTGGGGATTTAGTTAGAGAAACTGAGGATTTAGTTAGAGAAACTGAGGATTTAGTTCCATAAACTGAGGATTTAGTTCCACATAATGGGGATTTAGTTCCACAAACTGAGGATTTAGATCCACAAACTGTGGATTTAGTTCCATAAACTGGATAGTTAGTTCCACAAACTGAGGATTTAGTTAGAGAAACTGAGGATTTAGTTCCACAAACTGGGGATTTGGTTCCACAAATCGAAGATTTAGTTCCACAACCTTGGGATTTACTTCCACAAACTTGGGATTTAGTTCCACAAATGGGGATTTAGTTCCACAAACTGGGGATTCAATTCCACAAACTGGGGATTTAGTTCCACAAACTGGGGATTTAGTTAGAGAAACTGAGGATTTAGTTCCATAAACTGAGGATTTAGTTCCAGAAACTGGGGATTTAGGTTCCATAAACTGAGGATTTAATTGCAAAAATTGGGGATTTAGTTCCAGAAACTGGGGATTTAGTTCTTCGAACTGAGGATTTAGTTCAATAAACTGGGCATTCAGCTCCATAAACTGAGGATTTAGTTCCAGAACCTGAGGATTTAGTTCCATAAACTGAGGATTTAGTTCCAGAAACTGGGGAGTTAGGTTCCATAAACTGAGGATTTAGTTCCAAAAATTGGGATTTAGTTCCACAAACTGGGGATTCAGTTCCACAAACTGGGGATTCAGTTCCACAAACTGGGGATTTAGTTAGAGAAACTGAGGATTTAGTTCCTTAAACTGAAGATTTAGTTCCAGAAACTGGGGATTTAGGTTCCATAAACTGAGGATTTAGTTGCAAAAATTGGGGTTTAGTTCCAGAATCTGGGGATTTAGTTCTTCGATCTGAGGATTTAGTTCAATAAACTGGGCATTCAGCTCCATAAACTGAGGATTTAGTTCCAGAAACTGAGGATTTAGTTCCATAAACTGAGGATTTAGTTCCAGAAACTGGGGAGTTAGGTTCCATAAACTGAGGATTTAGTTCCAAAAATTGGGGATTTAGTTCCAGAAACTGGGGATTTAGTTCTTCAAACTGAGGATTTAGTTCTACAAACTGGGGATTTGGTTCCACAAATCGAAGATTTAGTTCCACAACCTTGGGATTTACTTCCACAAACTGGGGATTTAGTTCCACAAACTGAGGATTTAGTTAGAGAAACTGAGGATTTAGTTAGAGAAACTGAGGATTTAGTTCCATAAACTGAGGATTTAGTTCCATATAATGGGGATTTAGTTCCACAAACTGAGGATTTAGATCCACAAACTGTGGATTTAGTTCCATAAACTGGATATTTAGTTCCACAAACTGAGGATTTAGTTAGAGATACTGAGGATTTAGTTCCACAAACTGGGGATTTGGTTCCACAAATCGAAGATTTAGTTCCACAACCTTGGGATTTACTTCCACAAACTGGGGATTTAGTTCCACAAACTGGGGATTTAGTTCCACAAACTGGGGATTTAGTTCCACAAACTGGGGATTTAGTTCCACAAACTGGGGATTTAGTTAGAGAAACTGAGGATTTAGTTCCATAAACTGAGGATTTAGTTCCAGAAACTGGGGATTTAGTTCTTCGAACTCAGGATTTAGTTCAATAAACTGGGCATTCAGCTCCATAAACTGAGGATTTAGTTCCAG